>NC_068408.1:26590823-26623323 GCF_023724105.1 Carassius gibelio | reverse complement strand
CACCTCAGTCCCAGGATCCTTGCTGAATTCTAACGCTGTACCACTGAGAGCATACTCACAAACTGCATCTCAGTATGGTACAGCAATTGCTCCGCATCTGACCGCAAAGCACTCCAGGGGGTGGTGAAAACTGCTCAACGGATCACCGGCATCCAGTTAAATTCCATCGAGAACATTTATCAGAAGCGCTGTCTGGGTAGGGCAAGAAACATCATCAAGGATGCCTCTCACCCTAACCATGGACTTTTCACCCTCCTTCCATCCGGCAGGAGTTACAGGAGCCTACGGTCTCGAACTAATAGGCTCAGGAAGAGCTTCTTCCCCTAGGCTGTGACACTCCTGAACGCCACACCACCAATCTAACCTGCATCTACTCTTTTACTGCACTGGTCACAGTACTTTACATACATGTATTGCACTACTCATATTTTGCACAGACTGCACATGGTTATTACACTATAAACTGTCTAAAGTTGTTACTGTACAAGCACAGTAAACCATTTCTACAAAAAATATCATTGCACTACTTTTATTTAGCATATAATACATTGTTCAACAATACTTTTGCACACTCATCCAACTGTATGTATTACCACTGTTCTCACGCTCCTGCTATTCATAATGTATATATAATCCTTAATTGCTCTGTTCATAATGTACATACAATCCCTACATTGCATTCATATTTATATTCTGTATATACTCTGCTCAATATTGTATATAGCAACTCCACTGTACATTCTGTATATCATAGCTTTACTTACTCTGCACTTTTATGTATATAAAACACTATATTCTTGCACTTCTGGTTAGATGCTAACTGCATTTCATTAGCTCTGTACTTGTACTCTGCATAATGACAATAAAGTTGAATCTAATCTAATCTAATCTAATCTAATCTGTTGCTTAATTACTAAAATAGAACGTCCGCTAATATGTTTATTTTGAAAATGGATGAGTTGTAAAAAATATATTTTTTTATAAAACTGCAATTTAAATATATATTTTTTTCTATAGGCTATACAAAAAAAATAAAATAAAAAAGGCAAAATAATAAAGCTGAATAAGCTGATCTATAGCATGTTAAATGCTGGTTGCCTGTCTATGAATGGTACACCCCCTTAAGCTCACAGAAGTGTTTTGACCCAAGTCCTCAGCAGCCAATGACATTGACCATTCAAACAGATTTTAACGCGTACTTCACATGTATTTCAAGTGTATTTAACACATGAAATACATGTTAAATACGCACTGAATTTTCACGCGTAAACAACACGTATTCAACGCGTTAAATACGTGTTGTTTAGGCGTGAAAATTCAGTGCGTATTTAACATGTATTTCATGTGTTAAATACACTTGAAATACATGTGAAGTACGCGTTAAAATCTGTTTGAATGGTCAATGTCATTGGCTGCTGAGGACTTGGGTCAAAACACTTCTGTGAACTTAAGGGGGTGTACCATTCATAGAAATACACGTATTTAAGGTGTTGTTGACACGTTAAAATTCACGTGCTTTTGACCCTTTTGGCCTTCCATAAAGGACTGGCAAGATGCACGCATTTTCATGTGAATTACACACATTGGCACATTTTACAGTCCAAATGCTTTTGTCACACACATGAAACCATTAAATTTAGAAAAAAATAGTTTACTTTTTCACTCATAACTTCATGAAACATGCATAGATCATGGAAAACTGCCTCTTTCACACACACACACACACACACACACACACACACACACACTATTGCATAATAAATGAAAGGAAAATAGAATACAAAAATATTAGAAAGGTAGTTAGATTTTTTTTTAAAGAATAGAATTAGAATAGTGAGTGTTAAAGTTAAAAGGTAAAATAAAGATGGAAGAGATGGGTTTTAAGCCGATTCTTGAAGATGGCTAAGGACTCAGCTGCTCAGAGTTGGGGAGGTCATTCCACCAGGAGGGAACATTTAATTTAAAAGTCCGTAGAAGTGACTTTGTGCTTCAAAAATTATAAAGAATTATAATAAAATAATTATAAAACATAAAACTCCAAGTGTGCACATGCTGCAATATTCTCATGGTTTTGCTTTTATAATTCATGAAACATGCTCTGATTGTTGAAAATGTCATATCATTATTTACAGCAGATTCTCAAAATTTAAATGAGTCCAAAATCGAAACAATACATTATGATCTTTCATGTGTAAATAATACCTAAACCCATGAATAAGTTGGAGAGCTCTATTTAACATTTGACAGAACTTAGAATCAGACTATAGCATTTGATTCTCCTTGGTACATTCGTGGAGTTATGACTTGGTATTTTTGTGTATGGCACTCAGAAAGCAACAGTATTTAAAAATACTTCTGCGAGTCAAGAGCTAAACAAAAAGTCCTGTTTCATTACAAAATACTATACATTTTAGATACTTTATACTAACACCACAAAATGTAAAACATATACATCTTAACTTACCTTATTTACGCCCTGAGATATTGAATGTCAAATAAGACGGATATGAAAAATGTCTCTTTAGCACTCAAATTTTTCTTACATTTTTATCAGTTATTTCTCAGCAGGAGATTGTCCAAATTATATATATTTTTCCACTGAAAGTCAGAGTTGAGCACTAACTAGTAATTTTCTTATTGTAATAATATTCATTTTGCTGTAACTAGCTAATTACTAGTAATATTTCAGTAATAATTTTACATTTACCATCCATAAAACAGATTTGTTGCTTAATTACTTAGCTAGTATGTCTGCTAATATGTTTATTTTGAAAATGGCATGAGTGGTAAAAAGTACATTTTTTTATAAAACTGCAATTTAAATATATTTTTTCTATAGGCTATACAAAAAAAAAAAAAAAAAAAAGAAAGAAAATTGTATTTCACTGTATTTAACACGTGAAATACACGTTATGGAAAAACAAGTATTTAACGCGTTGAATAAGTGTTGTTTACGCGTGAAATACACGTATTTAACGTGTTGTTGACGCGTCAAAATCCACGTGATTTTGACCCTTTTGGTCTTCCATAAAGAACTGGCGAGATGCACACATCTTCATGTGAATTACACATAATAGACTGATGAAGCATCTCACACCAGCGACAATGACGCTGCTCTCAACTCCTGCAAGTCGGTAAGTCATTCACAACACGGCACGAGGAAACTTCACAGGGTCATGTATTGATATTCAACGTGCGGTGACAGCGCGAATCTTGCGGGATAAAGTTTAAAATGTTTCGTTTTAATAACTGTTATCTCAAACGGTTTTAATATTTAACATGTCTGTAATTATTGATGTATATCAGTGCTATTCCACTAAATGAACAGTTTGCAGCATTGATTAATCTAATTAAGTTAAATGGCCTCAGACCAAAGCATTGATTTTTAACTGGAAGAAAATAACAATTGGACAGTTACAGTACATTATTAGGGGTTACCTCTTCTGAATGTGTCATTAAAGCAAAAGGTGCATCATTATAAAATAATGATTGACATCCATCTTCATATATCATGTGTTACAATGCATCATACTATTTATCATTTAAATGTGATATTAAATTGTTCTGTGATTAAATGTAAAGCATTATGTATCATGAGGCAGTATGAATATCCTCTTAATGTAGCCTACTGTTATGCATGCAAGGAAAATGTTGATAGGATATAACAAGTTGTGGTGGTGCCAGGATGGCAAAATGTTTAATAATTTAAAATACCATTTATTTTTGGTTTGAAATAAGCATCATACTCTTTTATTCTATTGTACAACCTTAAATAGTTTGAAGAGAGATAATTTTTCAAAATGGCACATTTTACAGTCCAAATGCTTCTGCTTCGCAAAGATGCATCATTTTACTACTGCTTTTTACCTTATTTTATTTTATCTATTTATATAGTTATATATTTTTATATTTTTTATTAACTGTTCACTGCAAAACAAGTAATCTATGATTATTCACTCGCCTTCATGTCATTCCAAAATTCTATGACTTTCTTTCTTCAAACACGAAGATGAAACTGTGAATAATACATGCTTGATCTTTTTCCATACAATTATAATGAAATCACAAAGGTACTGGGTTACTCCGCCGCGGTATCCCCGAAGCAATCTAAAATAGTCCGAATATAAACACTTATTATAGGTGCACCCTAGTGATTCAGGACAAGCTAAAAACACGGTTTGGAAAATGGATTCATGGTGTACTCGCTTATTATATATATTTTTCTACATTTTGAACACTAGCAAAGTTACGGACCGCAGCTCTGATTGGTTGTTTCTTAACGGGAGCGATGGATTTCTGCAGATGGCAATAGGACACTGGGAGGAGCCAGAGGAGCTTGATTTTTTCACAGATTATCTGTCTCATATTCTACTGTCAGGACATAATGACAGGTTTAACAAATATGTAAAAAAAAATATATTTTTACAAAAGTTACCTACTGCAGCTTTAAGTGCTACAGTGAGTCAGTGAGTTAATGAGTTCATTCAAATGCTTCTGTGAAGAGATTTACTCTTGAATAAGACTCCTTTTCAGTGACACAGGTTTCATTTTTAAAGTGAACTGCTTTTTAAACACAATGTTTCATGAATTATTTCAACACGAATATCATGTAATAATGTCAGTGTTTGTGTTTTGTGTTTCATGTGTGGCTCGTCACCTGCTGGAAATGACATCTGAAACCATTTCAAAAGACAATAACCTTCCTGTATCATGAGCACTGACTGCTAGATAAAGATTTGGCGATTTACGACAGCAGAAACCCATCAGAGCTATCCGGCTCCACTCGATTCTGTGCCATGGAGGACGCAAACATCACTCACTTGGCGGCCGTGTTCGTGAACCCTCATGGCCAGGTGCCTGTTCTGGACACTCATGACACCTCCACAGACTTCTACGACATGGACTATGGTGTTCCTTCAGAGGAGATGCCGGACACCACGCAGGGCCTGGCCTACTTCGTGGCCACCATAGTCATCGGAGCCGTGCTCGTCTGCATCATGCTGGTGTGCGGCATTGGCAACTTCCTCTTCATAGCCACTCTGGCCCGATACAAGAAACTCAGGAACCTCACCAACCTGCTGATCGCCAACCTAGCCATCTCCGACTTCATAGTGGCTGTGGTCTGCTGCCCTTTCTTGTTGGATTATTACGTGGTCAAGCAGCTCTCCTGGGATCATGGGAAAGTGTTGTGTGCTTCCGTCAACTACCTCAGGACTGTGTCTCTCCATGTGTCCACCAATGCCTTACTGGCCATCGCTATAGACAGGTTGGTGTGATTTAAATGTCATTTTTTCAGTCCTGCTAGACTAGATAGTGGGAAGGAAAAGGGAAGCCCGGGGCTGGGTAATATCATTGGCTTTCCGATTCATGCATTATGCAGGGTGCTTCCTGAACAAAGCACTTCACATACTGCTCAAACAGATGATTGAGAGAAAAGATTTTCAGCTTTCCAGTTATACGGTGGGATTTAATCATCTGCTGTGCGTCATGCTTGACTGCCAACAAATGAAAACAAGTGAAAAATACAGAGCTGTACTTGAGAACAAATATAAAGGCAATAAAGCTTCAACCTTAAAGAAGTCAATTAAAGCAATAAGCCTTGAGAGGCTGTTATTTATTATTTACAGTATAGTTATATTCATAATAAACAATACAAAATAAATCTTTAGCCTAACTGTTAGCTGTTTAGAGAACAATGGAACAGCCCCAAAGTATAATTTCTCTCATGGTTTACTCAAACTTTATTTTTCCCTCAAGCCATCCTTTTTTTTTCTTCTTGTGTTTTTGGCTCAAAGAGATTTTTCATAATACAATACTCCATAAGAACATCTCTTCAAAAATAGCACAGAAAGATTTGTGTCTATATGAGATATAAAATAGTTTTGAGTCATGGGGAAACCAAAGTTGATGCTTTCATTCGCTGTATATTTTCCCTTCTGCCGAACTTTGAAATCTCATTCACACCTGCATTCATTAAAATGCACTATACCAGGCATGAAGTAATATATAAAATAAATAAATAATAATAATAACAACAACAGCATACAGGTTTGGAACATCATGAAAGTGAGTAAATAAGGATGAAATTTTAGTTTTTAGAAGTTTCTTTGAAGCCTGTATTTCTAATGCATTATGTGGGCAGATCTGCACAGCATCATACAAACTGAAACAACTCTTCTCGTAAGCAGGCTTTATAATGTGGTCATAATATTTATTAGTGGTCCTTGCTTTGATTAATGTGTCATGATTATGATCTTCTTTAAAACAGCTGTTTTATATTACTAATGGGCTATGAAACATTTGTTATCAACATTTCGATTTTTAATATCCACCAAACCATAATTCATTGTTTTTGATGTGAAATGGTTACCAGTAAGTTCACAGTGAAATTTACATTACCTTCAGTTAATGAAAATAAGGAATATGGAAATAAGATGTAGTAAGAAACTGTACAGACCTTAATGTCAAGATATGAGACTTATAATACTTTTATCAATGTGATAGATGGTTGAAAATCAAACATCTCTTAAATGTGATAACCACAAGTAATTTGGTCCGTCAAACTATAACTCTTGTTATGATTATTCATTAAAAAGATGTTTGCATCTATTACAATGTCTTGTGAATGCATGTATAAAACATTATACATTTTGGAATATTTCTGCTTTAAATATTTCTTTAATAATGTGAGTGAATCCTTCAGGCACTCAAGAAACGGTTTAAATTGCTGTTTCTGTGTAGGCTTTCTTTATCCTTTCCATATGAAGGTATAAAATATGGCCAGAGGAAACAACAATTATGTGCTCTTTACATAAGCCTGCTAAAATAGCTTGAAATGGAATAAAATATGTGGAAACATTGACAATATTAATGATCCATTTTTATCCTGTACCCGAGGGCTACAATTTTACAAGTACATTAGGCATCCTGTACTATTTCTTCAGCAGTTAGACATCAGAAGAAGTTTTATTTTTTTAAAGCTTTTGAAGTTTCCCCTGGCAAATAAGTCATTTTACACAGTTCCATTTTGACAGGATCTAGTTTGTTTGAACATTATTCATAGTCTTTTTTTTAATTCTGATAATGGCCATGTGAGGACCATTTATAATTAAATCTGCTTCGCAATTTGACTTGACTCTAACTGACAGTCCATAATGAAGCAAAATTCAATCATAGATGACTTACATATGAAGCTTCTGATCTGCTAATAGAAATCGTTAAATATGGCCAATGGAACACACTGAACTAGATTTGCATTTCCAGAGGGAAACGTCAGTGCTGGCAATGCAGCAGAAGAAATGTGCTGAAGTATTAGGGAACTTTAGCTTTCATAAAAGACTCAAAAACACTGTCACTGTGCAGTGCAAAGGTGACAATAATGTTCAAATATATACCTGAAGTTGGCATATTTTAATGGCATCATGGCATCTTTTTTTCCTGTAATGTATATCCAGTCCAGCTTTGAGTACTACATCCTCAAGTATCTGTCATTATTACAGTGTACAGGCTCAACTTTAATTACCATGGCTGCGTTTCTAGATAACGATCGATCTTAGTGTGTAAGAGCATTTTCTGCGAGCCATTTTATAATAATTTGTTATTGTTTCACGTGCGTTTCCCAAAAAATGCACTTTAAGTGCTACTTAGGAGTCGATATCCCATTGTCAAGTGCTGAAATGTCACCTTATAGAATGTTTCGTAAACACACTTGTTTATTGAAATGTTAACCCAATGCTGTGTTCCAGGCAACTCGGGTATTATATTATATGTATTACAGGTCGACCGATATATCGGGCCGATATTTGTCATTTTTTTATATATCGGCATAGGCAGATATCTGTATTTTGTATTACACATCGGCGGGAAGCCCCGTGTTATTGGTGTGGTGGAAAGTGCTGCTGCCACATGTGAAGGAACCCGAGCCAAAACATATGGAAGATTACTACTCGAGTTTCACTCTGTAAATGGGGTGGAGAAGTTGGCAGCTTTCACAAACACTGTAGCGTGATTGAGGGCTACATTACTCTGCCCTGCTCACAGACAGCAGCGTACTCGGAGAGACAGCTGTCCTGGAGCTGACCAGAGCTAGTCATGTTTCCATCCAACTCATTTGTATTTAGGAATGTCAATAATTGATATTTTCCATGATCGATCATTGTTTAAATTAACAATCAATTATTAACCTTAATGCTGCAAAATGCGTCTGCAGCGGTATTATTATTATGTGCAAAAACCACTTGGAAAAAAAGCTTTCTCACCCAAATTAGAGGGGTTTTAGTCTGACTAAAATGCTAGTAGCAGGACTGTAAACTAAATAGATTTGATTATGATCATTTGATAAAATGAAGAGAGCGATACGTTGGAGATCATTTTACTTTGTTGACTGTTTCCCGTCAAGGAGACCACTGAATGCGCTTCTTTAAATGGTTTCGTGGTGCTCGTTGTTGTATTTTAAAATGCAATTGCAATGTTTTCAAATGACACTATAGTATTAAAAATAAAATTATCCCAATACGTGATGTATTTAGAGGTTATTGCTCAAGTCTCATTCTGCACATATCCAAATGTTTACATTCGCAATGTATCTGAATGTTAAACTATTATTTATATATATATATATATATATATATATATATATATATATATATATTTTTTTTTTTTTTTATTATTTTTTTTTTTTTATTTTTTTTTTTTTATGTCAACTAGATGGAAAAGATCATCCTCTTCACATGAGCAAAAAATGTCCTTGACATAACAGCAGAGTGGACTGGTATACTACGTGCTTACTACGTGTTTACCAGTGTAATCTTGTATATGTTTGGTTGACTATACTTTATTTTAATAATGAACAGACTGCGATGTAACTTTGAAATTAGAATGCACTTTAGATGTTCTATGTGTCATTTATAGCAAACACAAATGTTTCTGGTTGCTAGTGTGTTTGCAGTGTGTTTATTGATTTTTTTGGGTAACTTTGGATACATTTTTCATTTTAATACCGTGCAGTGCACAAAATTAAAATTCGAGAGATGGTTCAAGTCAGTGATCAATAAATTAATATAAGTTTAGAAATGTTGTGCATCCACTTATTATTATTGTGACATTTTAGCATGAAAATTGTAGGGGAAAAATTCCATAAATCGGCCATAAATATTGCCAGCACATATTGGCCATCGGCTGACCCTGACCTCTAAACATCGGCATCGCCTATAGAAAAACCCATATCGGTTGATCTCTAATATGTATAATATTATACAATATACTTTATACAAAAATATATATTATAGTATATATCTGTGTAGAGACATTATTTCCGGGTCATTGGTTTTTGTACAGGTCAGTAAGTCATTGACAGATTTTCTCCTCCTGTCATGTTACGCTGCCTGGAAGGAACACGGAGCCACGGATAAGTGAAAATAAGACTTTATTACTACAACACAGGGTATATCCAACATGGATCACTGAGGAAGACACGTGTGTGTGGTTTGTAGACCCGACAAAACTGAACAGAAGAGACATATCTTTTAAAGACAATGCAAATGAGGGACTAAGGAGACACACCTGAGAACTAAACAATCAAGGGAGACAGAAACTGGGTCACACAGATCATGGGGAAAAAACAACATAAAGGGTCCAGAGGTGTGACACCTCCCAGTCTTTGAAGCATATTTCTTACATTGCTTATTTTGTTTATTTTTATTTACTTATTTTTTATTTTTGGTTCAGTCGTTAAATTTAGATTTCAATTTTTTCTGCCCTTTTTAATTATTTCATTTATACATTCATTTAAAAAATAAAATAAAATGTACAATAAAGTACAATCAAAATGTTCCATTATAATCACATTGCACTTAAAATAAAGTTAAATGTGCAATCTGCCGATTGTCCTGCAGGTGACCGCATAAATTAATCTTCTCACAATGCACTTAGGTCTTTATGATTACTCCAGAGCACTCATAGATCTACAGTGATTTTCAAGTGCTACTTAAGGCCGGGCATACACTGTGCGATTTTCATCCGATTTTGAGCGGAATTCTGACTCGTGCGACTCTTTTTTGGGTCGTCATTGGTTGGTCGGATGGATTTCTGATATGTCAGAAATTTTGGTCGCCTCTCGTGAGGTATCGCACTGTTGAAGCAGGGCTACGAACCGATTTTCCGTGTTTCCCTCACTGCGCGTGCGCGAAACCATAAACGAAACCATGGTGTGACACATCGTGTAGCGTGGACTGAAGTGATGGAGGGAAAACATGTGGAGTTATGTCAAAGAAAAAAAAAGAGAGCAGAAAACGCCTGCTTACCTCCAGTTCACGTTGCAAAATGGATAAACCATATTGGCCACGGCCTCTGAGCCACCTGCGCGTCTAGATTTGCCTACGCCTTTTTTTTGCGTTATTTTTTTTTATTTATTTTTTTTATGTTTCAGCACACAGAATTGCGCATATCACCAAAGCAGTGTGTTTATCCCAGGAATGCATGTTTATTCAGAACCCGCCACAAACATCTTGGTTCTGAGGGATCCTACGTGTTGATTCGGTTGATTCCTCACGTATAGTGTAGCAGTCAAATCGCAACTCGACGATCGTATAGTGAGCGCATAAAAATCGTGAGCTTTGGCTTTACATTGCAAGCGATCTACTCGTAGAGTGTGAGTTGGTACCTTGCCGAAATCGCACAGAAATCGTACACTGTATGCCTGCCTTAAGTTACGATGCTTTCGGGAAACAGGCCGTAATATTAAGATAAGTCATATGATCATTTTTACAAACTTCTAAGGCTTAAAAAAAATTGTTTTTACAAACTTTTGGGAAATGCAGCCCATGTTAGTTCTGTCTAATTTACATCACCTAAGTTCACCTATTTCTCCCAAAATACATGAACATAAGTGGCCAGAAAACAGAGTAACCTTCGATTACCTGATAGGAATAAAACACGTCTTCAAATTTTAATTATTGATGCTTTCCATAGAAATCAGTGTGTACAAACTATAAATTATTATATATATTTTTTTGCTAATACTTAATTGAATGTCTTTTTAAATGTCTTAAATCTTAAAATGAATTAAATAAAGTGGTTGAACCTGGGCAGGCAGGGGGCCTGACTTACTAGTTAATTAGCATAGCCTAGGTTGGGTATCTTATTTTTTTAGGGAAGTTCACATTTGATTAAATTCGTAAATAGCCTTGACATCATAATATATTGTAATATTTTACTTTGTTTCCTGTGTTAAAAATAACTTTCCTGTGTATATATTTTTGTAATACAAATAAGTTTTTGTTTCATTAACATGGTGCTGATACACCTTAACATTTTTTTGCCTTAGCCTACTTTCGGGAACTTGCTACAGTATATTCCAATATCATTATGCCTCAGTTAGCTAGTTATAGGTTAAGAGTTGTTGTTTCGGATGTGTGTTCAATAATTTATGTTGTTAAAATTACATTCTGTTTTGTAAATGCATTGTCATCTGGTTTATTTAGCTACTTTTTAATACACCACATTAGTACGCCACTTAGTACTTTAGGACTTTAAATCTTAAAGTGCAAAGTAATACCTGACAACTGTTTTGGGTAGAGCCCGACCGATATATCGGCCGGCTGATGTTATCTGCCGATATGAGCTTATTGCATTCAAATCAGCATCGCGTTTATAACGGCCGATGAAACATGAGAAACAGAGTCTCATGCTTCACTCATGTTATGAGTGTTGCATAGTTTGCCCACCAGAGGGAGGTCTGTAACTTCACAGTATGACAACAGCGCCAGAAATCCACTGCAGGAGAAAGCGATCAGCCAAGCCACGGAGATGTACTGTTTTGACAGTGAGTCTGTAGTTCATCATGTGAAATGATTTAGTTCATACACTGTATATAAAAACAGTGTGGTAGTTCTAGCTGACGGTTCTATCATCATCACTTCTAAATATTCTGTAACATCACTTACAGCCGCTAATGCATTGCTATATTAGATTAGCCACAAAGCTAATAACGTTACCATGTTTATCAGTGGAATAGCACGAACGTTAATAAGAGGTCAAACTATAACGTTAGCATTTAACTTATTCTAAATATATCTGCAGTGTTTCCCACATAATGACCGCATAACTGTGGCAGGGGGGCGCGTGTAGTCAATGACTAGAAGTTATGTACAGCGTGCCTCGAAAAAACAACAACTGTTATGTTATTCTAGGGCTGAAACGATTCCTTGAGTAACTCGATTACAAAAAATGACCGAGCAAATTCCTCTGCCTCGAAGCCTCTTTTAATTTATTTTAAATCTCACGTCATGTTCTTTGGCAATGATTTTTTTTTTAATGTGCATAGCCTATCACTAAAAACATTTTTATTTTAAGTTTTAATCACACAACATTTCTTCCATGTTTTATTTATTTTTTTATAGTAAATCCCCTTTGTTTACCAAAAAGTTAAGTAAAATTTTAAATAATTAAAAGATAAATTAAATTAATGTTTTATGTGTTTAATGTGCATCTCAGAAAATGCTTTATATAAACCCCAACTGAATGGCACTTAAATGCACTTAATTCATCTGTCAACTTTATTGTCATCGTTTACAGTACAAGTACAGACTGAGAAACAATGGGTAATAATTATGTTTATTTTTCATGTATGCATTGCATTCTATGCATTAAAAAAAAAAGATTCTAAAAAAGGAAACTTAGTTGTTCATTTTAAGAGACCCAGGAGTCGTATTTTCTCCTGCATAATTAATATTGCACTTTAATTAAGCAAAAACACATTTTATCCGATTACTCGATTAATCGATGGAATTTTTGGTAGAATACTCGATTACTAAAATATTCGATAGCTACAGCCCTATGTTATTCTAACGCTAATAGCTTCCTTTTTAGCAGGCCCCTTAAATGGTAGATATTAACTTGTTTGAAGGTGGTTCTCAAAAGTGACAGCGGTGTGTTCATGACACTAACGTTAACCATTCAACTTCGAGTAGATGCGTCAGAAATGATTAACTAGAGGGGACATGTAAATAAATGTGAGCTGAACAAGTGATTTTTTTTTTTTTTTTTTTACAGATTGTTTCAAAGCAGCTTTACAGACATAACAGGAAAATGTTGTAATAATATTGTTACATATAAGTAGGTAATAGGTATTACCTATTGCTTGACAAATAAAATATATATACATATATTTCTCATTTTTGCCTATGTAGGAGATGCCTGTTTATTATGATTATAATTCTAATGATGACATGAGTAATGATACATGGTGAAAATATTAATTCATCATTATTAATAAGAAAGTAAAAGTGTTAAATGTTTAAAACCAGACTGTTTTTTGATCATTATACTTTTGTTGTCATTATACAAAAATACTTTTGATGTGCAATTGTTTAGTCATTGAGACTGTAATCTAAGGCTTTTTTAACATAATCCCTTCTGGAAAATGGTTTATACAGCCCACATACATAGAACAGGCAGATATTTTGCTATTGAATGTTGTGTAAGTGCAGTTTATAGGAAATGGGTCTAATATCCAGTTTATTTTCAAAATCAAAATATCGGCTTATAAATCGGCTCTTTTCGAGTTAATATCGGCATCGGCCCCCAAAAAATCCATATCGGTCGGGCTCTAGTTTTGGGTTTGCTACTGTTACAATTTAAAAATGTATAAGGATAAAAACATATCAGGGAGACATTGGTATGATGTAAGCAGCACAGCTGCAGCAAATAAAATCGATTATGGGTGTGCAAATAATCAAGCACTGACCATAATCAGTAGTATTGGCGGTACTGAGGGGCCCCCATGTAAAACTCTGCTTAGTGCCCCATAAAGGCTTGCGTCAGCCCTGCTCATAATGATGAGATCAGTGTGTAGTTGGCTCAAGAACAGCTACAATCAGATAAGTCTTGATTGCAATTAAATCATTCAGTGTGAAATGAGGACTGGTCAAAAAGTTTTTTTTTGGAAAGAATCAGCTCTTGAATCAGACATCATTCTTGTGTATTTAGAGGGGGTGGTGAATTTTTAGGTTCAAACTATGTACCTAAACAACTGGGAACAGCATACCAAATTCTGTTATGACACTTTGTGCAGGCTGATGGGTACCTGATCTGTATTCAGAAATAATGTGCTAAAATGCCGGTAAAGCAAAATGACTATGAACATTATAAACACCATACACACACACACACACACACACACACAAATTGGCTATCTATAAACAGTTATAGTTTCTTTCTCTCAACAACAAATCTTCTAAAGTTAAGGCTATGTGTTTAGGCTTTAAAAACATCAATCCAAAAAACAAATAAACTTTAGGTGAAACTGATGCCTACCTCGATTTGTACGAATCCAAAGTTTCCATATTCGTGACGTATCTGGATACTAAAATATTATTTATTATGTAGTGGTCTTTGTACTTCATTCGTGTAGTAGACTTGGTAAGGTTACAGTTAGAATAAGTTTACATTTAGTCATTTAACAGAATTTTATCCAAAGCGACCTACAAATGAGGACAATGGAAGCAATCAAAAACAACAAAAGTGCAATGATATATAAGTGCTATAACAAGTCTCAGTTAGCTTAAATGTTGTACATGTAGCAAGCGCTTTTAAATAATATAATAAATAAAAAGAAGGTATGAGGTGTATTCTTTTTGGCTAATGAAAAATTAATCTTGCTGCCACGTTCTGGATTAATTGTAAATGTTTGATAAAACTGGTTGGAATACCTGCAAAGAGAGCATTGCAATAGTCCAGGCTGGACAGAACAAGGAGTTGTGCAGCATGTTCCGAAAGAAAGGGCTTGATCTTTTTGATGTTGAATAAAGCAAATCTGCAGGAATGGACAGTTTTAGCAATTTGGACTGAGAAAGTCAACTGATCATCAAACATAACTCAAAGGTTTCTGACTGTTTTTGAAGTAATTATGGTTGATGTGCCTAACTTGATAGTGAAATTGTGATGAAATGATGGGTTTGCTGGAAACACAATCAGTTCTGTCTTGGCAAGGTTGAGTTGAAGCTGATGGCCATTCATCCAGCA
The DNA here is from genome assembly GCF_023724105.1 of Carassius gibelio. Lineage (NCBI taxonomy): Eukaryota > Metazoa > Chordata > Actinopteri > Cypriniformes > Cyprinidae > Carassius > Carassius gibelio. The sequence goes on along the minus strand of NC_068408.1, from coordinate 26,608,302 downwards.
AGAAATGTCTGTTAGACAAGCTGAGATGGGAGTAGCTACCGTCAGATCATCAGGATGGAATGAGAGGTAGAGTTGAGTGTCATCATAGCAGTGACATGAAAAGCCATGTTTCGTAAATGACAGAACCTAATGAGGCCATGTAGACAGAGAAGAGAAGAGGTCCAAGAACTGAGCCCTGAGGCACCCCAGTAGTTAGATATTGTGACTTGGACACCTCACCTCTCCAAGATACTTTTAAGGACCTATCTGATAAGAATCAAACCATTAGAGTGTGGTTCCTGAGATGCCCTTTGCCAGTAGGGTTGATAGGAGGATTTGGTGGTTAACTGTGTCAAAAGCAGCTTGACAGATCAAGCAGGATAAGTATTGAAGATTTGGATTCCGCTCTTGCCAGTCTTGGGGCTTCAACAACTGAGAGCAAGGCAGTCTCAGTTGAATGTCCACTTCTGAAGTCAGATTGGTTGCTGTCAAGGAGGTTGTTCTGTGTGAGATATGCAGAAAGTTGGTTAAACACAACTCGCAATGAAAGGAAGAAGGGAAAATTATATGTAGTTCTCTAAAAGAGATGGGTTAAGGGTGCGTTTCTTCAGTAGTGCCGTTATATGAGCCTGTGTAAATGATGAGGGAAAAACACCAGTGTGGAGGGATGTGTTAATGATGTGATTGAGTTAACATAAGTTGACATGCACTTGCAAAGTTACTTATAGTCAGTAGAATATCTGTTTGGAGACCATGGCAAAAGTCTACTTAACATGTAAACATGTAGGTACAACATTACTTAATGATGTTTTATTAACAAGGTTCGGAAGGAGTGTGTCAGATACTTAGCCTAATCAACACCGGTGGACCACAATCAAGTAATCAATAGTATAAATACCGCTGACTTACCTCTATCCATTGACGGTTTATCAGCATTCGGTTTGCACCTTTTGCCATTACATGTCAGACTCAGCTTAATCCATTAAACGACGAGATCTATACTGTGGATTTTTTGGTTCTCCAGCCAATATGCCGGCCCAAGGGTCATTCCTTCTCTGACAGACACCACCAGGATTAGTTGCGGCCACAGCTGTTCTGCTCGGCCAGCCACGTGAACGCTGTGAGCTCCCGTTGAGCATCGGCTCGAACCCTATCAATTGGGCGCCCCTAACCACATAGTCCAGTACCTGCAGCCAGTAGGGTCTACCCTTCCAATGCTTAAGTCGCTCCCACTGGAGTACATAGACTCTTCCGGCCTGCCAACCAGCTGACTTCACAGAAAATAAATTGCTGTTTTTGGGGGGTGTTCTTAATCTGGCGGCTGTCCTTTTGTTCAATTGCTTTTTGGGGGGTACTCTAGGTTCGGGCCATTCCCGAGCTTGCAGCCCTTCCCCGGACAACATGCCAAATACGCATACCATACCTCAGCTAATTATATGTAAGCGTGAACTTGTGAAATTGTTTTTAAGTAACAAGATTCGGGAGAAGCACGTCAGATACTTAGCCTAATCAACACCGGTGGACCACAATCAAGTAATCAATACCATAGTATAAATACCACTGACTTACCTCTATCCATTGACGGTTTATCAGCATCCCTCCTCCACTCCATCTCCTCACTTCGAGTTCACTTACAACTAGATGGGGAAGAGGTGGGGTACTCTAGGTTCGGGCAATTCCTGAGCTTGGAGCCCTTCCCCGGAAAGCGGGTCAAATACGCATACCATAACTCAGCTAATTATATGTAAGCTAGAACTCATGAATTGTCAACAGAATGTTCAAAACAAAATGTTACCTGTTTTTCTTTTCGTGAACTTTGGATTGCATAACTATGAACTTAAAATCAGCACCTAATCTGTTGAATCCTTCTTACACTATACTCGGATAAACTCTAATGCATTGTCATTGCAACTTCCTTGTGATGAGTTCACAGCTGAGTGGGCATTTCACTGGATGCGTTAGTGTCACATTTGAATGCTGTACTACTTGAATTCCTGATTGGTTGTTTGCACATTTCAAATTTAAAATGGAACAATAAAATAACGTTATTAATGACCATTTTAAAATTTTAATTATGTTTGGAACTATACAATTTTATTTAATTTCTGTTTCTGCTTCTGTTCCTATCAAAAATGTAGTTCCTTGAATCAGTTTAGAACACTGGTAAAAAGTCAAACATACTCCATTACTCTCTACCACCGCTATTAGGTATATGACACTGACACCTGTAATTATCTAAACTTGCATATCATGACAATGACAGTGAATGTATGAGAATGTGCATGGTGCGGCACTAAACCAGTGCAGACTGTACAGGACTGTTTAAAATGCAGGTCTTTATGCAATTTGTCTTGTAGAGAATAGATCTTGAACAGAATCCCACTAATCATTGTCATTGTGTTTAGGTACATGGCCATTGTTCATCCCTTGAGGCCCAGAATGAAGCACCAGACTGCATACTGCCTCATAACAGGGGTGTGGATTGTCCCCGTGCTCATTTCCATTCCCTCCGCGTATTTCGCTTCCATGACCAAAGTCCCCCACGGAGCCAACCACAGCAAGACCTTCTGCGCCCAGATCTGGACGGTGGACCAGCAGCTGTATTACCGCTCTTACTTCTTGTTCATCTTCGCCGTGGAGTTCGTGGGACCTGTGTTCATCATGTCCCTGTGCTATCTGCACATCTCCAGAGAGCTCTGGTTCAAGAGCATGCCTGGTTTCCAAACAGAGCAGATCCGCAAACGCCTGCGCTGCCGCAGGAAGACAGTCATGGTGCTAATCGGCATTCTCACGGCGTACATCCTCTGCTGGGCTCCGTACTATGGCTTCACCATCCTGCGTGATTTCCACCCCACGCTCATTTCCCGCGATAGGAACTCTCTGGTGGCGTTCTACATCATCGAGTGCATCGCCATGAGCAATAGCATGATCAACACGTTCTGCTTCGTCAGTGTAAAGAACAACACTGTCAAATATTTAAAGAGGATTGTTCTCCTCCGCTGGAAATCCACCTACACTTCCAGGAAGAATGCAGACGAGACAGACATCGATCCCCACCTCACTGAATGTAGAAAGGGAGCCGAGCTGACCCATGTTACAGATGATTAAAGAGTACTGATGATGCTGCTTCTGGGCATTGTTCTGCAGATTAATATCACGTGACTGATGTTAATGTTTAGCACAAATTATCATTTCAGTTGTTTTGCATGAGTGTATTAACTACTTGTAACAATACAACCTTCGTAATCATCGGGAAGAAGGAGGCGGGAACCGGCGGACAATCAACTGAAACTTTAATAATCGAAATAAACACAAAACAGCGCTACAGCCCCTCGTGGACAACTGTTGCGCACAAATAAAAAGCAAGCACAAAATAAAGTCCAGGCCTGGTCCTCTCTCGTCCGTCACTGTCGTCACTCCAGTTTTATATCCCTCCATCTCCTCCGTGGGACTCGAGACTGGTGGGTTGAGCAGGTGTCGCTCATTCCCCAATCACTCCACCGGCCTCACTCCTGTACCCAAGTCTATCGGCCCCGCCCCACTCATCACACTACTCATCCCTTAAAACTTTGAGAATGACAAAGCAATGGTACAATATAGAACTACTTCCTTACAGTCACTGATTATGAATGCTTTTCTTTGTAAGATATAAGTTACAATTATTTAAGCATGTGTTCAGAGACTCAACAACATTCATGTTGCTTTGTGAGAGTAGCTCGGTATGCTGACCTTTTAATTGCAAATCTATGTTGTTAAAGCCTTTTCTGATGGAGGTTTTATTCTGGATTATGGGTAGTGTATTAATCTAAATTAAAGTTTACACATTTTCATATGGTATTGTTAAAAATCAGTTTCTCTGTGAAGAAAATGAGTGGAATTTTTACTTCAGAACACCTTTGATTTTTCTGCAGATTTTGTAGAAATATATTTATGACCTCATTGAACAACCATATATTAAGTTACTGTTACATAATATAGATTATAAAAAAGATTCCTTTTTATTGAAAAATGAGGTCCTTTATTAGTCAATGTTTTATATGTGAAAGTTTCTTTTTCCTTGGTAAAAAAAAAATATATATGGTTATTTGCTGTCTTTTGTATTGGTTAATAAAATATCTGCATGTATTCTAGCCCACTAAAGTAAAACCTGAGAATAAAACCTTGTGTCATGTACAGTCCTTGAATTTTAGAGAAATAATTCAAGGAACGATATCGACCAGTTTAGAGGTAATGTGGAGATGTTCGATCTCACATTACCTGCGAGTTATATTTCTGTTTGCTCTTTAAAGCAGGGTATATTTATCTAAGGTCCAAGGACAGTTCATACATAATTTACAGATTCTGTCGAAACTCAAACTCATAACTTGAAATTTTATATCATGATAAGACTTGTGGTCATGTACCCGTGTAATAATGGCTCTTGATGTCTAAATCTGAATCAAATCTATTTAATAATTACTTTGCAATGTAGTAGTAAATTTTAATGCAACCTCCAGAAAACAATTGTATATTTGGTCATTTGTATTTATTTATTTTGTATATATAGTAGATCATCTATCACCTGTTCTCTTGGGTATGTTATAGTCCAGTCAAGTAAAGCAAACCCCTCTAGAACATCTTCATTATCATAAAATGCTTGAACTAAATAGCCTTAAAATGTTTATGCCATTTCACTTCTGTGGTTACTTTTAGCATATTGCTGTTGGTTCCATTTTTTAACAGCAGTAAACCATTCAAAGCCATTCAATATTGTGATTTTGCTACAGTTAAGGAGGTAGTCACTCCACTTATCATCATTCAGAACAGTAATCCCATTGTAAAAAAAAAAAAAAAAAAAACCTTGCTTGTCATGGCTTATTGCTTTATAAAATCACTTCTGCTCTAGACAAAAGTATGACTGCTTAACAGACATTATCATTATTTTTACCAATATATTTTAATCTAACAAGGAATGAACTGTTTGGCAGTGAATGTGCTGATTAATTTAGATATGTTAATTTTGTGTTCTTAGTCTTATGGAATTTGCAGCTCGTTATGCTAGTCTTGTCTGAGATAACTGCTTAAAACCCACGGATGATCATTTGTAACTGACGTAAGCAGCTCTTACTGCTGTTGTTATTATTTTGTGCTTTTAGTCAATCTGCTAATTAACACAAATATATGGCTGATTCTAGTGTTTTGGGGAGATGCTTGCAAGCAGATCTAACTGGCGTGATTCAGTCATGCACTGACTCACACAGAAACACAATGACAGGGGTCACAGAAAGCTGCAAATAACATGAATTATGTATGAGTCTTGGCTTAATTATCTTACCTGCTCTTCCTAGATCCACTGCCTGAGTAAGTTCCCACTGAAGAAAGTTCACTGCGCTCACAGGGCGATGAGAAGGATGGGTGAATTTTATATGGAATATGACAGTCAGGGTTTGGAACTAAAAGAAAATCCTAAAAAGTCTTGACAGACCTATAATTTAAGTAAACATGATTGTTAAAGGGGGGGGGGGGTGAAATGCTATTTCATGCATACTGAGTTTTTTACACTGTTAAAGAGTTGGATTCCCATGCTAAACATGGACAAAGTTTCAAAAATTAAGTTGTATGTTTGAAGGAGTATTTCTGTTCCAAAAATACTCCTTCCGGTTTGTCACAAGTTTCGGAAAGTTTTTTTCGAGTATGGCTCTGTGTGACGTTAGATGGAGCGGAATTTCCTTATATGGGTCCTGAGGCACTTCTGCCGGAAGAGCGTGCGCTCCCGTATAGCACAGCACTGAGAGAGGCTGTGCACAGACAATCACTGATCAGAGCGAGAGCGTCGCGAAATGTCACAAAAGGAGTGTGTTTTTGGTTGCCAGGGCAAGACAACCCTGCACAGATTACCAAAAAAAAAACAGCATTAAGGGACCAGTGGATGGAGTTTATTTTTACAGACCATCAACGGAGTTGTGCAAGTGTTTTTGTTTGTTCCCCTGCATTTTGAAGATGCTTGTTTTACAAACAAGGCCCAGTTTGACGACGGATTTGCACATCGTTTATTTCTTAAGGATAATGCAGTCCCAACGAAAAAGGGTCACGATCGTGTGTTGGATCCGCAGGCTGTGAGTAAAACTGCTTCAAATATCTCTGTGTTGTTAACTTAGCTATCGGCGCATAAGCACATCAAGTAAACAACATGCGATGTTGTCATCAAACTGCACTTTCCACATGTAACGTTACAGCTTAAAAAAAAAAAAAAGACGACAAAGTGGAACTTAGTCATTTTCCAAAACCGCTAAGCAAATATATACAGTTTCAGTACATACCACATAGAGACTGATTGCTGATGCTGCTCTTGTTCAAGTTCAGCCTCTGGATCTGATTCTGGATCATAAATATACACTGAATCTGACTGTTAGCCATGGTTTGTTTTGGTTGGTTTTGTCCTCACGGTGTCACAGCTTCCAGACGCGCTCAATGCAAAAGCCTACTGGCGCTCGTGATTCTTTAGCTCCGCCCACACATCACGCCTCTAGGCGCTCGTGTTTTTCTGGGAAAAATCGGTACAGACTATCTTTCTCTTATGAATATAATAAAACTAAAGACTTTTTGGAGTTATGAAGGATGCAGTACTACTCTATAGGCACTCAAGATTAACAGGATATTGAGTGAAAACGAGCATTTCACCCCCCCTTTGTGGGTCATTCTACAGAAACGTCCACATTTGGTATGGCAAGATCTCTTAAAATTCATTTCTTTTTCTAACATTTAAACTTAGACCACATTATTAGATTACCCTTTGACTTTATGAGTACACATAAATTACAGCTTAATGATTTTCTATTTTTTGTGTGCATGTATTTAAAGACCGCATACAGCATTTTTTTGTCACTGGTGTTACCTTACTTCTTTAGCGATATTAAAGGTATTTATGAAATATTTTTTAATAGTTTTTTCAGCACATGCAGTCAGAGGTACAGAAAAGTAATGATGATCTAACTAATATGGTGATTATGTTTTATTTATTTTATTCAGGTTTGTTAAAAGTGTGACTGAATGATGTTAGTTCAATTGCACAACCATGTATTTGCTATAACAATGAAAATATTTGAAAAAAAGGTTTTAAACAAGCAATAATACAATCCTTTAAAGCTTAACTCTTAAGTGCAGCAGAATTCAATGAATTTAAAATGATTATCATGCCACATATGACAGATTTTATTTAATGTGAAAGACACAACAAATCACTAGTGACATACATAACATACAAATGACTCATTTCATAAGAACTGAAAAAAAAAAAAAACTTTTGTATTTGTGTTTCAGTGCTCCCAAAACAGCAAAGTGATATTTCAAGGTTTTTCTGACATGGGTGTTGACTCGCTGACCTTGAAGAACTGTTTGTGTTTTAACTTCTGGGCTGTCAAGATTTGCACGCTGCAGTCATATGTTACGTTTCTTCACCTTTTCATATATCCATTTCCAACCTATGATCTTGTCTTTCAGTTTCTCTATTTCCCTTTGTTTCCTTTGTGCATCTCTCCTACGTTGTCTCCTCCCTTGTTGTAGTTGTCTGTAAAGCAAAATATTTTCTTGAAAAAAAGTTCTCACTCATTTAACCCTAGCTTGAGTGTGTGTGTGAGAGATAGAGAGTGTGTGTGTGTGTGTGAGAGAGAGTGTGTGTATATGTGTGAGAGTGTGTGTGTGTGTGTGTGTGTGTGTGTGTGTGTGTGTGTGTGTGTGTGTGTGTGTGTGTGTGTGTGTGTGTGTGTGAGAGAGAATGAGCGAGAGAGAGTGTGTTTGTGTGTGTGTGTGTGTGTGAGAGAGAGAGAGAAAGAGAGTGTGTTTGTGTGTGAGAGAGAGTCAGTGAATGTGTGTGAGAGAGTGAGTATGAGTGTGTGTGTGCGTGTGTGTGTGTGTGTGTGAGAGATAGAGAGTGTGTGTGTGTGTGTGTGAGAGAGAGTGTGTATATGTGTGAGAGTGTGTATGTGTGTGTGTGTGTGTGTGTGTGTGTGTGAGAATGAGCGAGAGAGAGTGTGTTTGTGTGTGTGTGTGTGAGAGAGAGAGAGAAAGAGAGTGTGTGTTTGTGTGAGAGAGAGAGTCAGTGAGTGTGTGTGAGAGAGTGAGTATGAGTGTGTGTGAGAGTGTGTGTGTGTGTGTGTGTGAGAGAGAGAGAGAGAGAGAGAGTGTGTTTGTGTGTGAGTGTGTATGTGGAGGTACTGTATGCTATGCACTTTTATATCTGTTTCACTATTTATTTCTGTATTTGTAACAGTTCAGTTTGTACCTTGAAACGCTGGGTGATCTATCTGGTGATGATTGGGGGGGGGGGGGGGCAATGCTCCTGCTCTGACTCTTTGCCTGCTGACGGACCCCCGATGCCTTTCGCTCATATCTCTTCTCCCTTTCACTCAAATCACTTACTCTCTTTCTTTTTTGTGTGTCAATGTCACGGACATAGCTCTGTTTCCTTTTCTGCAAATACTATTCTCTGCGTTCAGGATCAGCATCCCTACGCTTTCTGTATAGTCGCTGTTTCTCAGCTGCGCTCAGTTTAGCCATACCCTCAATTTAGAAATACCTGACCAAAGGAGGATTAACAATGACAAAGAAAAGTTAGAATCACAATTTTAGTGCTATTTTATAAAAAATAACTAAATGAATAGCTTTGAACAAAGTTTATCTATAAAAGGGAGTCACTGGTGTTACTGATCTTCACTGGTGTTACCCATAAGGAAGGTGACACCAGTGACAGTAACACCAGTGACAATTTTCATGAAAACTGCATTTTACAAAATGGCTGCTGCAAGGGATCAAACCACATGTTGTCAATCATGGCATACTCACTAAATTTAGTATATTAATCCATTTGTATTCTAGTTTTTTACAATGCTCAAACTGTTGCAGAGGGACTATTTGCGGTGTAGGCCGGGGTGAAACCCGGAATGTTTGTATGTTGTTTCCCCCCCCCGGTCCTAGTTAAGCTGTTGCACACCGGATGTTTTGAATGTGTTGTTACCGTTTTGCAAGCCAGTTTCTGTATTTGCTGCTGAGTTTAGTAAAGACGATAAACAGCAATGTCTGCGTGCATCTTTAAATACTCGGGTTATCACACTGGCGACGAGGATTAAAACCGTTAACCAAGCCAATGTTCCAGTAAGTCAGCCGGTTCGGCAGCGAAGAAGTTGGCAAATAATTAAACAAAAGCTATGGCTGCTACTGTCGGCTCGCTCAGTGAGTTCTCCGAGAAGGATGGTGACTGGGTGGAATATGTCGAGAGACTGGAGCACTTTTTCCTGGCTAATGACATTGTGGATGAGGAGAAACAACGATCAATCCTCCTGAGTGTGTGCGGGGCTAAAACGTACAGATTGATCCGAAATCTTGCAACGCCGCAGAAACCGGGAGAGATCGGGTTCAAAGAAATTGTGGAGATGGTGCAAAATCACCTCAATCCCAAGCCCTCGGTGATTGTGCAGCGCTTCAAGTTTCACACGCATTCACGCAAGTCAGGAGTGACAGTGGCGGAGTTTGTAGCGGAACTGAGGCAGCTTTCCGAGCACTGTGAGTTCAGGGCAGTGCTGGAGGACATGTTGCGGGACAGGTTAGTCTGTGGAATTAACGATGACGTCATACAGCGCCGCTTATTGGGTGAAGCCACACTGACTTTCAAAAAGGCTTTGGACATTGCCCTAGCCATGGAGACGGCGGCAAACAACACGATGGACATAAAAAATGCAGGGGGAGGGACGCTATCAGATACTGCCCATTTTGTAGCAAAAGAATGCAAAAGTAGTTCAGGAAGACCCACAGAGTGTTATCGTTGTGGGGGTCCGCATTTTGCGAATGACTGTGGCTTTAAAGACGCTGTTTGCCATAATTGCCAGAAAAGGGGGCATATTGCAAAAAAGTGCAGGGGTGCTAAACATAAACAGACAAAAGGATGGGGAAAAGCACCTAAGCCCAACACACATCACCTGCAGAGTGAGGATTTTGAGGAGCAGTGCTCATTCAACATGTTTAATATCCGTGGCCAGCCCCGGGCTCAGCCCATATATGCAACAATTAAGGTGAATGGCGAAGAGCTGAACATGGAAGTGGACACTGGGGCCTCAGCTTCAGTAATCAGTCAAACCACATTCAACAGGTTGTGGAGCTCAGGGGGTGCACCTGCAATGGAAGAGACAAGTATTAGGCTCAGAACGTACACGGGTGAGTGCATTCCACTCGTGGGGGCTATCAAGGTGGACATTGTATATCAAGAACAGCAGGCCGCGGTGACACTGCTTGTGGTCGAGGGGGAGGGACCGAGCTTGTTGGGGCGGGATCTCCTCCAGAAAATTCACCTGAATTGGGGACAGATCTGGGGTGAAATCAAACATACCACTGTGGTACAGGACATCATAGGGAAATATGCTGATGTCTTTAAAGAGGAATTGGGTACCCTCCGAGGGACCACAGTTAAACTGTGTGTGGACCCCAAAGCACAACCGCGTTTCTTCAAACCACGAACAGTACCATATGCCATGAAAGCTAAGGTTGAGGCGGAGTTGGAAAGGCTACAAAGGGCAGGGGTGATTGAGCCTGTGGAGTTTTCTGACTGGGCAGCCCCAATAGTGCCAGTGGTGAAGGAGGACGGGGAAGTGCGCATATGTGGGGATTACAAAATGACCATTAATCAGGCCTCACAGCTCGACACCTACCCCCTACCGCGAGTGGAGGACCTATTTGCTACACTAGCAGGTGGAAAAACATTCACTAAACTAGACATGAGTCACGCATATCAGCAACTTTTGCTAGATGAAGACTCTAAGCAATATGTGACTATAAACACTCACAAGGGGCTATTCAAGTATAACCGCCTGGTGTTTGGCGTTGCCTCAAGCCCGGCTATTTTCCAACGCACCATGGACAATCTGTTTCAGAACATTCCCCAGGTTGCCGTCTACCTGGATGACATTCTCGTCACAGGTAAAACAGAAGAGGAACACTTGCAAAACCTTGACCTGGTGTTAAAGAGAATGTCTGAGGCTGGGCTGCGTCTGAAATGCAGTAAGTGTGTTTTTCAAGCTCCAAGTGTCACATATCTGGGCCATCGGATTTCAGCTCAGGGCTTGTCTCCAGTCGAAGACAAAGTGAGAGCAATTAAGGAAGCCCCAACACCAAAGGACATTGCAGAGCTTAGGTCGTTTCTGGGTCTAGTGAACTATTATGGGAAGTTTTTACCAGACCTCTCGACCGTACTGGCCCCACTCTACCAGCTGCTACACAAAGGCTGTGTGTGGAGATGGCAGCAGGATCAGGACAACGCTTTCCAGCACGTAAAGGGACTGTTACACTCAACACGACTGCTGGTACATTTTGACCCAGACAAGGAGGTCATTCTATCGTGTGATGCCTCCCCGTATGGACTGGGGGCAGTTCTTTCGCACCGCATGGAGGATGGAAGTGAGAAGCCAATCAGCTATGTGTCACGTACTCTTACTGCAGCAGAAAAGGGGTACTCGCAATTAGAGAAGGAGGGCCTGGCGGTTGTTTTTGCAGTAAAGCGTTTCCACCACTACCTGTTTGGTCGCCCTTTTACCATCTTCACAGACCATAAGCCTCTAATGGGTCTGTTCAGTGAGACAAAGGGCATTCCACCCATGGCCTCAGCAAGAATACAGCGCTGGGCATTAACCCTGTCAGCATACCAGTACAGCATAGAGTACAAGGTGGGTAGCGACAATGCAAATGCTGATGCTTTTAGCCGTCTGCCTCTCCCAGACACACCACACCACACAGGCTTTCCCCCAGAGACTGTTTTTCTGATGGACAGACTGTCACAGGCTCCAGTGACAGCAAAGCAAATAAAGCTGTGGACTGAAAGAGACCCAGTGTTGTCGCAGGTGAAGAGGTGGGTGATGCAGGGGTGGCCTGCCACTGTGGAACAGGAGGGGTTCAAACCTTACGTCAAGCGCAAACTTGAATTAAGTGTCCTTGATGGCTGTCTCCTCTGGGGTTCCAGAGTGATTGTCCCACCTCCAGGGCGGGCTCAAGTGATGGACGAGCTACATGAGGCCCACCCCGGGGTTTCCCGTATGAAAAGTCTCGCCAGATCATTTGTGTGGTGGCCTGGGATGGACTGTGCTTTAGAAGAAAAGGTGAAGGTATGTTCGCAGTGTCAAAGCAACCTGAAGATGCCAGCGGCAGCGCCACTACACCCATGGCAGTGGCCCGGCCGTCCGTGGTCCAGGCTTCACCTGGATTTTGCTGGCCCATTTATGGGTCGGATGTTTTTAGTGCTAGTGGATGCGCACTCCAAGTGGCTCGAGGCACATATCATGTCAAATATTACTGCACTTACTACTACAGACACACTGAGAAGCATTTTCGCAACACATGGGCTGCCAGACACAATTGTGACAGACAATGGGCCCACTTTCACCAGTGAGGTTTTCAAGGAGTTTATGGATAGAAACGGGATTCGTCATGTCTGCACTGCTCCCTATCATCCCGCGTCCAATGGCTTGGCAGAGCGGGCTGTGGAGACTTTCAAAGAGGGGCTGCGGAAGATGTCGGGACAATCGGTGGAAACCAAGCTCGCACGCTTCCTGTTTCAATACAGGATTACTCCACACACAACTACGGGAGTGTCTCCAGCTGAGATGTTGCTGGGGAGGAGACCAAAGTCTCATCTGGACCTCCTCCAGCCAGACATCAGAGCGAGGGTTGCCAGGTATCAGGAGGAGCAAAAAGCAAGGCGGGACCAACATGCCAAAGAGAGACATTTTCACCCAGGGGACAGAGTGTATGTCAAGAACTTTGCCATAGGTTCACCCTGGTTGCCAGGGGTAATCCACCGCCAGACAGGGCCAGTATCTTTTGTTGTGGAATTATGTGATGGTAGGCAGGTGCGCAGGCACCAAGATCACTTGCGGGTCCGCCATGATGGGGGAGGGAAGAGTTCTCACGGTTCTCACGGGGTTTCATGCAAAGTCAGTGGGAGCGGCTCTGCAGAGGCCGTGCCAATAGCTCCAGGGCACGCGGAAATGTCACATGAGGGTCTGTCTGAGCCCTCAGAGGAGGCACCTGATGAATTGTCGGAGCAGGCAGCTACGGCTGACCCTGCTCAGAGCATACCTGGGGGACCAGAGCCTGCCTCCAGTTCTGAGGACACCATTACTGAGCTTAGGAGATCTAAGAGACAACACAAGCCTCCAAACAGACTGACATGTTGAGCTACAGATACCCAAACATTAAAAATACCATATAAAAGAGTGTTGTTTGTTTAACAAAAATTTGATGTTCATATTGCTACCAATGTTTCTCCTGGTAGAGAGGCACTTATCTTACAGTGTGTGTATTAATGTTTTATGTTTGCACTTTAAGAGGGAGAAGTGTTGCAGAGGGACTATTTGCGGTGTAGGCCGGGGTGAAACCCGGAATGTTTGTATGTTGTTTCCCCCCCCCGGTCCTAGTTAAGCTGTTGCACACCGGATGTTTTGAATGTGTTGTTACCGTTTTGCAAGCCAGTTTCTGTATTTGCTGCTGAGTTTAGTAAAGACGATAAACAGCAATGTCTGCGTGCATCTTTAAATACTCGGGTTATCACACAAACAATAAAAGAGGTCATACCAGTGACTTCATCTAAAAGCTTCATATGAAATTATGAGATAAATGAGAGGATTTCTGATAATTGAAAAGAGACAGTGGACTTACCATGGGCTTCTCTTAATAGATCTTCAGGAAATTGGAAGAAGGAAGTCGAGTGATGTCATCAGTGTGATTGTTATTTCAAAATAAGAGCTTTTTTGTTAAACAGTAACACCAGTGACACAACTCCAGGGGACCACTACTTTCATTATATATTTTATAATATTTATTGAGCATTTTGTTTTTTAATGTAATTTACATCATATATTTGATAATTATGGACACATGGTTGTATTTTAAATGGAAGAAAACACTGTTTTTGACCTCAAAATAAAGCATTTTCCCTCTGTACATGACTGTGGGGACGAGCACTTCTGTTGTGCTTGGAATTCTAATTAATTAATAAAAATCAAATATTGCAACATTGATGGCTCAAGAAAGTGTAATTGTTCAAATAACATATTGTTTCATTTTAAAATATAAAAACCTAACCTGTTAACTGTCACTCACGTTTTTGAAGATAGACATGAATGTGCATGATACAAACCTAAATTTTTATAATTCATGACTGAAAACATTTTGTAACATGATTTTGATGTGCCATTTACATGGTAATGCAATGTCTGATTTTAAAATGGGTTTTGAAGGATGAATTTTGAGATTTTATGTTTTCAAGTGATATATAACTTCTGATGATTTCTAAAATGTGATAGAGAAAAAGGCAACGAGGAAGTCTTATTTTTAAACAAAGGTCAAAGCTCCTTTTGTAATGTAGATTTCTGAGGGTGCACTCTTGTCATAAATTAATCTATTACTTTTCCTACATAATGTTTAACAAAAAGTATTGGTAAAATATATATTTGGGAGTCTTAGACCTTTCCAACGATATATAGTTTGTCAAGATTAGATTAAATTTGATTGTAATATAGTATAGTCAACGTAGGCGTCCCGTATACGGGATGGGGTGACATTTAACAGGCTAAAGTGTTTTTCAAGTGTAATATTTCTGTAAAGGCTAGGGACAGAAAAATGGACATTTCCGTAGAATGACCCTCAAGCAAAACTTAATTGCTGGATTCCAGATGAATAACTTCACTAAACATAATTCTAAGAAGAGATTCTTCAAGTCACTGTTACCATGGAAATGGCAAAAGAGCTTAACAGCGACCTGGTCACAAATTAAGTAATTGTTCCCATTTGCTGTATGGCCCCATACTGTAGCTTCAGGGGCCATTTTCACAATGTTTTCAGCCAAAACTTTTTGTGTTTTTTGCCTGTTTGTAAGTTTTTGAAAATGCCAAAGTTATCATTTTCATGTAAAAAACAAAACATGAATCTTTGAAAACTGTGATGTCATGCGTAGTAGGTGTTAGGTATGTAGACATATGTGTCATAATGTGTCGATTTTAAAAAGAGAGCATGAACAAACATTCACAACGATGGTGGAGTAAATGGTACTGGTGTTGCTGCTCAAGAGTCTGCTAGCACTTCAGCAATTGGAACAGTAGAGAAACATCATATACATCATATAATCGTCACTTCCCTACAGGTACTGTTTACAAACATGGCGACAGCGACAACTACTGGCATGGCATATTTAATACAGCGTTTTTGGCCGTTTTCACGAGTGTAAACGTGAATAATTTAAAAAACTGTCATTTATACGTAAAACTTTTTATCTCTCTATATGCAAATAAGAATGTTATAATAAAAGGAATATACAGTGGGAAATGTCAGCTTATAAATACACAGCATAATTTGTTAACCTGTAACCTGATCTACTTAGATCTACTTAGCTTTTCCACCCATGGTTGTGCAGGTTTGTGCTTTACCTGATCCAGAACGTGGATCCAGAATGTTTTGATGCTGGAGTGCCAATGGAAACACATTCTCCAATTTGTCTGACATCACAATTTTACTTGTGCAATTATTAAATCAAAATGTGTTTTATTTAAATAAATAAAAATGTATTATTATTATTATTATCCTATAAAGTTAATACTATTTTAAGGATGTATTCTTACTATTAACTAGTTGCGTATTAGTATGCATGTTACTAGCATATTGGCTGTTTATTAGTACTTATAAAGCACATATTCCTTATTCTGCATGACCATATTTTAGATCCCTTAATTAGATTAGATTAGATTCAACTTTATTGCCATTGCACATGTAAGGTACAGGGCAACGAAATGCAGTTAGCATCTAACCAGAAGTGCAATAAGCATATAATATGCAGTGTCTACTATATGTTACAAATGTACAATAACTATACAGATAATGCAGTATTATGGACATAATTTACAGATTTTAAATACTATCAGCATGGTATACAGATAGGTGTACTATGAACATACTATACAGATGGACTATGTAAAAGTGTATGTACACTTTAGGCAGAAACTATGAACATACAGTATGGACATAATTTACACTAGTGCAATGGACAGTAAAGTGCATAGAAAATATTTCAGTGTGCAAATTCAGTGTTTCTATATGAACAGACAGTAGTGTTAACTGTTTTTTGCTTGTTTGTAAATAAATCAGATTTAGTGATGAGTAGGGGTGAGGAGACTGTGTGTGAGGTGTTTGGGTGTGGGGGGCGGGGGTGTCCATCATTAAGTTTGCAGATGACATCACCGTGATTGGCCACCCCATACCTACATTTCACAACTAAATTACTAACTCTAACCCCTTTGCTGTCACCCCCTATTTTCAGCATGGAGGTGATATACATATTAGACTTCTAGTTGAAAGTCCGTGTTACATCACATGAACGATATAAATTAGTTTCTGTCTTTCGTTCTGAAAGGCCCTAATTTACACATACATTTATGCACTTTACACTTATGCACTTTACACACAAATGATATACCCAAAATAAAAAGGTTGAGTTTTTCTAATGAGTTTTTCTGATTAGATAAACAATTAAAATATGTTCACAAAGTTGACACTTAAAAGGGATTGTTCACCCAAAAAGGAAAATTATGTAATTAATAAGTCACCCTAATGTCCTTCCAAACCCGTGAGACCTCCGTTCAATATTTAAGATATTTTAGATTTAGTCCGAGAGCTCTCAGTCCCTCCATTGAAGCTGTGTGTACGGTATACTGGCCATGTCCAGAAAGGTAAGAAAAACATCATCAAAGTAGTCCATGTGATATCAGAGGGTCCGTTAGAATTTTTTGAAGCATCGAAAATACATTTTGGTCCAAAATGTAAAAAAAAATTGGTCTTTATTCAGCATTGTCTCCCCTCCCGCGTCTGTTTTGAGTGTGTTCACAAGACTGCAGTGACGCTGCTGACGTACGACACTGCTGACGTGTTCTCTTTGTTATTGGGCGCACCAGAAAACACGTCAGCAGCGTCATACGTCAACAGTCACAGCAGTCGCAAATTTATGTTATTTCCTAAACCCAAACAAAACAGAGCAAAATGTCCCAAGGCATTCACCTCAATCCCAGTGGAGAAAAACATTTGTTATCTGGTTTTCATACTCACATTAAGTTACAATTTTCATCTGCTCAAGCAGAACATTAATGCCATCTTGTGACATCTTGTAAAACTAGCTAATGTTAAAGTTAGAGATCTCATACAAACCTAAATAGTGGACTACAGTATAGGGCAAAAACACATAAACAAAGGTCTACATTTCACTGACTCTTCATATTAAACTGGTCACATATAAATTAGTTTAAAAGTACCCTGCAGTACATGAACAGTGTTGATCAGGGATGTTGTTATCTGTGATCATGATGAAACGTAACACAAGGCTTCTCTCACTTACATTGTGATCTGTAAACTTGATTACTTCTCTGTCAATTCTTCATCATCAGTAAGGAATCTACACTGTAAAAAATGTACTGTAGAATTTACAGGATTTTACTGGCAA
>NC_068408.1:25254070-25299070 GCF_023724105.1 Carassius gibelio | reverse complement strand
ATGTTCCTTGCAAACATCTGGATTCTAAAGATATGCAGTACAGCAAACAAATAAAATGGATGTGATTTGTAAATAAATTTAATAAAAACATGTATTGATATGACAATTAAATACAACAGATTTAAATCATTAAAGCCACGATTTTAATATTAATACATGGGAATTCATATACATTCACACTTTAGGTTAGAATATTTAAGTTTTTTTAGCTGCTAACACGTAAGTATTTGTACGTTTTACTGCTATAAATACGTCTAAATTGTACGTTTCTATGTGCATGAAAACGTATGTAAATATACGTGTGATAGAACCACATTTAACGTAAAAATACACACGTATTCTCATGAGATCACATTGAACACTCGAGTCATGGATTTCACAAGTAATTTACAATAAAATTATCTGACACATACTGTACAGCCATATATTTCTGTGAGGAACTAGTGATATTCTACCAGACATTGTAATCTGGAAGATGTTGTTTTGTGCTTAACACTATAAATGCAGTCAATGTTTTCATGAAGGATGCAAAGATGTTTTGACAAGAGAACATCATTATTTATTGTCACTTCCTGAAGAGAAGCCCTCCCCAGCATAATATCACTAACGTTAAAGTTATTAGAGTTGGAGACATTGAACTTAATGGAGCTCATTAAATATATCATATGGATAGGCTATATATATATATATATATATACACGTTTCCATAAAGAAGCTAATTGTTCACTTTATAGACGTAGCTGTTGTGATTAGTAATTAATTGGTTATTCTTCATTAGTTGGCCATAGTTCCAAAGTAGTTCTCAATGACGATATTTTTCTTTAGTAATTATCAAATAACTAATAAGGAACTACCTATGTCCTAAATGAGCTATTACTTACTGCTTAGTTAATCTTGCTTCTATATTAGTTAATAGTATTAAGTTAAGTGTTAATGTAGTACTACCTATTACTTCCTGCGTAGTTACTTATTAACAACGGACCATTATTTTAAAGCGTTACCAGCGAAGCTACTAGTTTAACTACATTTCTCAGTAGCTTGGTCGTAGCTTCGCTGCTTTCTGAATCACATAGCTCTTCAGTAGCGAAGCTCTTTTTTTTACCAAGTAGTGCTTGCTACATTTCCCGGGGGGGTAGCTTCAGTGTAGTGAAGCTTCATTTACTGTAGAGTAACTGGTAGCTTAGCTCACTACATTTTCCAAGTAGCTTGCCCAACACGTGTGTCTGTACTCCGTTAGCACGAGAAGATGTGTGTGGCCTCAGTTTAATGACAGATGCACATTCAGATAATGTGTCCTCTGCTCTCATCTCTATGTGCTCCTCACACCTGATACCTTTAAACACTCAAAAGTTCAGATTTAAAAGATGGATCTGTCATTTCTTTCCAGTTTAATAATATTTATCAATGATAATGAAATGTAGCTGATATAAGAAACGGCTTGGAGTTGGGTGCTTGGATGATTTGTTCATATAACCTCCACGCAGCCGTTCTTTCTAATATTTGATTATTATGAGCAAGTAGTAAAAGAAATGACATTTAGAATCATTTTGAGGATTACAAATCTGAACGTGATTTAGCAATTAATAAATCATTTCTTTTCTTTCATGTTCCAAGGAAATATCTGTAGAAGAGAAGAAGAAATTGCAGAAGAGAAAGCATCTGGCCGAGAAGCTGAAAGAAGAAGTGATCAAGAAATGAAGCGGAGGATCTGCACACTGAAGCAGAGCGGGATCAGCAGCGTTGTGTTCATAACTGATATCTGTTCTGTTCCTGTAGTTCTGCTACACCAGCATTAGATGATCTCACACAGCTTCTGTAGTAAAGAACAGACATGACCACACACACGCGTGTCCATCTCCTCACATGATCACACACACGCGTGTCCATCTCCTCACATGATCACACACACGCGTGTCCATCTCCTCACATGATCACACACACGCGTGTCCATCTCCTCACATGATCACACACACACGCGTGTCCATCTCCTCACATGATCACACACACACGCGTGTCCATCTCCTCACATGACCACACACACACACGCGTGTCCATCTCCTCACATGATCACACACACGCGTGTCCATCTCCTCACATGACCACACACACGCGTGTCCATCTCCTCACATGATCACACACACGCGTGTCCATCTCCTCACATGATCACACACACGCGTGTCCATCTCCTCACATGACCACACACACACGCGTGTCCATCTCTTCACATGACCACACACACACGCGTGTCCATCTCCTCACATGACCACACACACACGCGTGTCCATCTCCTCACATGATCACACACACACGCGTGTCCATCTCCTCACATGATCACACACACGCGTGTCCATCTCCTCACATGATCACACACACGCGTGTCCATCTCCTCACATGACCACACACACGCGTGTGTCCATCTCCTCACATGATCAGTCCCCATGTCTGTTTCTTCTCTGTGCTGAGTTATTGTTATGCATTATTGGGACACTATACTATACATATACTCATATATGCTCATATTTTACTCTGTAATTTCATGATGTGTGGACAGATGTTTTATGAAATTCCCAAATAAAGTATCATTTTTAGTCATCAGAAAGAAAGGTGTTGTTCGTGTGTACCAGTGTGTGTGTGTGTGTGTGTGTGTGTGTGTGTGTGTTTTACACTGTGAAGGTGTGGATGGCATGATGTTCTCAACAGGCATTCTCCAGGCATTAGCTCTTTGGGTGCTGTTCCTGTTTATTATAAAGGTATTTTACATAAAACAGTACTTGACCCAGTGCTGAAGAATGAAGTGCTGTGTGTCAGTGCCGTGTGTTGCTCAGCGTCTCTAACCCATTAGCACCGCTGGAAATATACCTGACTCCCAGTGACGTGCACCTCAAGTGGAGAAAAGAAGTAAAAGCTGAATGAACCTATCTAAAGGGTGAATATAAATGACTCCTACATGTACAATAGTGTCTGTGCAGTCAAGTGTTCAGGGAGAGGAACGTATTTAAAGGGATACTCCACCACAAAATTACAGTTTTGTCATTAATCACTTACTGCCATGTCGTTTCAAACCTGTAAAAGTCTTCAGAACACAATTTAAGATATTCTGGATGAAACCTGGAGGCTTGAGACTGTCCCATAGACTGCTAGATTAATAACAGTGTCAAGGTCCAGGAAAGTATGAAAGCATCTTCAGAATAGTCCATCTGCCATCAGCGGTTCAACCGTAACGTTATGAAGTGACGATAATACTGATTGTACGAGAAGAAATAAAATATAACGACTTTATTCAACAGTTCATCTCCTCTGTGTCTCTCCACATTACAGTACAGATTGTGTCAAAGCAACTAAACAACATTCATTAGGAAAAAGGCATTGAGTTCAGTGATGTCATCATCTGTCCACACAGAGCAGTTAATGTTCAAAAACCTCATAAAGTGACATTTCCATGTCATGGGACCTTTAAATATTTACCCTATAATCCTAACAATAGTTTTTAACACCAAAAGAGGCTGGCCCCGTGTTCTCTGTGGTGTGTTCATTAAGGTGTCTGAGAGAAGCATGAACAGCTCAAATGTTTCAGTTAACTGCACCTTGTTCATGTTTGTTTGGTCTTTTCTTTACAGTGATACGCAGCTTCTCTTGTTTTAAATGAACACTGACTGCGACTGGTGTCCATGTGCAGACCTGCAGGGATGACTGAGAATACAGTGACTGTAAGTGTTGTTAACTGTAAGAGGACACTGGAGATCATATTCAGCACACCAGGAGAGAAGGAGCTTCAGTTCTGCAGTCCCAGCAGAACTTCTCCTTATGACTTCTTCCACACCTTGTCTTTCCTGCTGTGACACTGCACCCAGTGAGTGTCCACCTCAGTGTAGACCGGCCGTGAGGTCAGATATGTGCTGTGCTGACCACTGAAAAAATTAAGACAACAGAAGCAATCAAAACCAACCAAAGAGCTTCGACGTCTCGGCTAACACAATACACATTGCAAGGTTATTTTAGGCTATTTATATAATACATTTATGCATTCAGCAGACGCTTATATTCAAACTGACTCACAGCGCATTCAGGCTAACATTTTTCCCTAACGTGTTCTCTGGGAATCGAACCCACAACCTTGCGCTGCTAACACAATGCTTTACAACTTGAGCAATGGGAACATTTTACAATAAATAAAAATAAAACATGTAGATATAATAGAAAAAGAATAGGGAAAGATATTGTTAGAGACCTTTTTCTTTAAGAAAACAAGCAGTTAGAAAACTATCAGTGTAAGTGTTCGAGGGCCAAGAGATGTTGTTGTTGTTTTTTTTACATTAAAAACTGATAAAATAGAATTAGAATAGAGAGTGCTAGAGTTAAAGGGTCAAATAAAGATGGAAGAGATGTGTTTTAAGCCGATTCTTGAAGATGGCTAAGGACTCAGCTGCTCGGATTGAGTTGAGGAGGTCATTCCACCAGGAGGGAACATTTAATTTAAAAGTGACTTTGTGCTTCTTTGGGATGAACAATCAAGCGACGTTCACTTGCAGAACACAAGCTTCTAGAGGCACGTAAGTCTGAAGTAATACATTTAGGTAAATGGGTGCAGAGCCAGTGGTAGTTTTGTAGGCAAACATCAATGCCTTGAATTTTATACGAGCAGCTATTGGAAGCCAGTGCAAACTGATAAACAGAGGTGTGACGTGTATTCTTGGTGTGAAAGTGGTATGAAAAGCCATGTTTCTGAATGACAGAACCTAATGATGCCATGTCTTCTGTCAATGAAGGTTTACAGAGCTTGCACCGTGAATGAGAAATCTCTAATGGTCTCGCTTTCTCCTTGAGTTTTGGCACAGACTCACTCAACTAGCTTGTCTTCACAGTCCTCAGAAAGAAATGATGTGTCAAACTCAATCCAGGCTGTAACAGAGGATCTGCTGTTTTCATAGAGGACAGTGTGAAGGGCTGCCAGAATTTCTGCATCATCCTTGTTCACGGTTTCCTGCAGAATTGGGCTACTTTTAAGGGCAGATTATGTGGTATTTTAATATTATGTTGGAGTCCCCTACAACAGGTTTAAATGCATCTAAGGACAGAAGACAGTGATTTTCTCAGAATATACATTTTAATATTAGATTAATTTGCCAATGATTTCTAAAGATTCGTTCCAAGCAAGTTTGGAGCAAACCCCTCCCTTCCATAAGCATACTCTGCTCTGATTGGTCATCTGGCCAAGCCTGTTGTGATTGGCACAGAGAGGATTCCTTGATCCGTTAGCCAGCACTACCATTGCCAAAACAACTTTACATAAAGCAGTATAGTGCTCCAATCCATTCTTATAGTAATTGAAAACTGTGATCCCAAGGAAGGCTACTGGCCTGGCCTGGATGGTGTATCTGTCAAGGTGTCCAAACTCGCTTCTGTTTTCACCAACATTTTTTATCCGTCCCTTGCACAGACTGTTGTCCCACCATGCCTCAAATCAGCCACTATCATACCAGTCCCAAAAAAGCCTAATGCAGAGAGTATGAGCAATAATAGACTTGATGCTCTCACTCTTGTTATGAAGTGCTTTGAGCGACTGGTCCTGAGGCATATTAAAACTAATTACCTGGAACACAGAGGGACTTATACAGAATACAATTTTAAATTCCACACTTTTGTTTTTGCCCCAATTTCTCATGAACTGAACTCAAAGATCTAAGACTTTTTCTATGTACACAAAAGGCTTTTTTCTCTCAAATATTGTTCACAAATCTGTCTAAATCTGTGTTCGTGAGCACTTCTCCTTTACCAAAATAATCCATCCACCTCACAGGTGTGGCATATCAAGATGCTGATTAGACAGCATGATTATTGCACAGGTGTGCCTTAGGCTGGCCACAATAAAAGGCCACTGTAAACAAATATAGACAAATCCTATAGACAAATTTAAGGACTAGGAGGGTTCTGCCTCTGAGCGTCCTGATCTTTTGACGTGACTTGATTTTAATAAATATATTGTTTATATTAAATTATTAAATATTTTTTATTACATTTTATATAATTGTAATATTTTCTTTACAGTTTAACGAGAATGGCGTCGCGTATTAAACAAAAAAAAACAAAAAAAGTGGCGACTTTTATTTTGAAACGCAGCGCTGTAACGTGCGCTTGCTGTAGCTGCGCTCTCATACTGTCATGGCGGCCCAGTGTCCGCTGCATGTGTGTGTGAGTGTG
Source organism: Carassius gibelio (assembly GCF_023724105.1). Lineage (NCBI taxonomy): Eukaryota > Metazoa > Chordata > Actinopteri > Cypriniformes > Cyprinidae > Carassius > Carassius gibelio. Next base: position 25,292,872 of record NC_068408.1, on the reverse strand, counting down.
TTGTGATGTTCGTTGTGTGTTAGGATGAGAGGGATGATGATGATGATGATGAAGATGATGATGATGAGGAGGTGGGGGATGAAGGCTCGGCTCGCGGCTGTAAGATGCTTTCACGAGCGGACAGTGGCAGTGAGTTTAGCGGACAGGTGAGAGACTCTTCATCAGTCAGCGCTCAGAACAGAAGAACACTGTAAAGATAATAGTACAGCGCCGCTGGCGTATGACAGGCCATCAGTACCTCACTGTGTGAAGCTGTTACTGTGTGCAGGAGGATGGAGATCTCCACAGGAAAACTGGCCCGCTTCGCTGATGGCTGTGCGGTGGTCAAGGTGTGTGTGTGTGTGTGTGTGTGTGTGTGTGTGTGAGTGTGTGAGAGTGTGAGTGTGAGTGTGTGAGTGAGAGAGAGAGAGAGAGAGAGAGAGAGAGTGAGTGTGAGAGAAAGTGTGTGTGTGAGAGAGAGAGAGAGTGTGTCAGTGAGAGACTGTGTCAGTGAGAGACTGTGTGTGTGTGTGTGTGTGTGTGTGTGTGTGTGTGTGCTGTGAGTCTGCTGGAACCAGTGGAGTGTGTTCTCTTCTGATCAGTGTGTGTGTTTATTAGCTGGGTGAGACTTCAGTGATGGTGACCGCGGTCAGTAAGACCAAACCGGCCGCCGCTCAGTTCATGCCGCTCGTGGTGAGTGACAGCTGTACACACACACGTGTTTCAGTGAGAGTGTGTGACAGCAGGCAGTGGTCATGTGATCTCTCTGTGTTCAGGTGGATTACAGACAGAAAGCAGCGGCTGCAGGACGAATCCCCACCAACTACCTGAGACGAGAACTGGGCACAACAGACTCCGAGATCCTGACCAGCCGGCTGATCGGTGCGTCACTCACTCACTCACACACTAAAACTCACTCTCACACTCACTCTCAGATTCACTCGATCACTCACACACACACACACAGTCACTCACACACACACACACACACACACACACTCACTCACACACTAACACTCACACTCACTCACACACTAAAACTCACTCTCACACACTCACCCTCACACTCACTCTCAGATTCACTCAATCACGCACTCACTCACTCACTCACTCACTCACTCACACACATACACACACACACTCACTCAATCCCTCACTCACTCTCACTCTCTCAATCACTCACACACTCACTCTCTCACACTCAGTCAGTCAGTCACTCACTAACACTCACTTACTCACTCTCACACTCACTCTCAGATTCACTCAATCACTCACTCACACACACTCACACTCAGTCAGTCAGTCAGTCACTCACTCACTCACTCACTAACACTCACTCACTCACGCACACTCACTCTCTCACTCACTCTCACACTCATTCTCACACTCACTCTCAGATTCACTCAATCAATCACTCACACACTCTCTCTCACTCACTCACTCACTCACTCACTCACACTCACTCACTCTCTCACTCACACTCACTCACTCAATCACTCTCACTCTCTCAATCACTCTCACACTCACTCTCACAATCTCACACTCTCTCACACTCACTCACTCAATCACTCTCTCACTCACTCTCACAGACTCACTCGCTCTCTCACTCTCTCACTCACTCAATCTCACTCACTCACTCACTCTCTCAATCACTCACTCTCTCAATCACTCACTCTCACACTCTCACAGACTCACTCGCTCTCTCACTCTCTCACTCACTCAATCTCACTCACTCACTCACTCTCTCAATCACTCACTCTCTCAATCACTCACTCTCACACTCAATCACTCTCACACTCACTCACTCAATCACTCTGAATCACTCACTCTCATACACTCGCTCACTCTCACACTCACATACTCACACTCACTCAATCACTCTCACTCTCTCAATCACTCTCACACTCACTCTCACAATCTCACACTCTCTCACACTCACTCACTCAATCACTCTCTCACTCACTCTCACAGACTCACTCGCTCTCTCACTCTCTCACTCACTCAATCAATCTCACTCACTCACTCTCTCAATCACTCAATCTCTCAATCACTCACTTTCACACTCAATCACTCTCACACTCACTCACTCAATCACTCTGAATCACTCACTCTCATACACTCACTCACTCTCACACTCGCTCACTCTCACACTCACATACTCACACTCACTCAATCACTGTCACTCAGTCTCACTCACTCTCACACTCACTCAGTCTCACTCTCACACTTACTCAGACTCACACTCACTCACTCACTCTCACACTCGCTCACTCTCACACTCACATACTCACACTCACTCAATCACTGTCACTCAGTCTCACTCACTCTCACACTCACTCAGTCTCACTCTCACACTCACTCAGTCTCACTCTCACACTTACTCAGACTCACACTCACTCACTCACTCTCTCACTCACTCACACTCACTCAGTCTCACACTCACCAACACAAACATACACATACACTCTTTCTCTCTCTCTCTCTCTCTCTTTCTCTTTCTCTCACACATACACACACACTGTCGTATGTTAGTAAAGTGCTGCTGTCTGATGCTGTGTGTGTGTGTGTGTGCAGATCGCTCCATCAGGCCGCTGTTTCCCGCCGGATACTTCTACGACACACAGGTGTGATGCTCATGTGATCTCTTGTCTTCTCTTGTTGAGATCTGGCCTGTGTTTATCAAGAACACTGCTGAGAGTGAAACCATTCTTAACTTAAAGTCCGTTATCAACATCTGAGTCTTAGAGATGATTCAGGACGCTGCGGTGCCATGAACTGGACCAATCACTGAAGAGATCTCCTTATTTAAGAATATTCTAATAAGAATAATAAACTACGATGGAAACACATTCCTCTAGCACATTGATAAAGTCCCGTGATATAACTCGACTAGCAGTGGACTGATCTGGTTCACAGTCTGGTTTGGGTCATTCTGAAAAGCCTGACCGATGTCTGTGGTCAGAGTATCTCTGTGGAAGTGTATCTTACTTGACTGCAGCATCGACCTCTAGATCTGCTCCCTCTGAGGCACAAGTCATTAATCACAAATGAAAGCGATTATTTTCATGCACAAGGGTTTTATGGGATATTCCTGTTTGAAACACAGCTCATGGAGTCAGTGGTGTGTGTGTGTGTGTGTGTGTGTGTGCTGCAGGTGCTGTGTAATATCCTGGCTGCAGATGGAGTCAATGACCCTGATGTTCTGGCCATCAATGGAGGTATGAGCATCTCTGCACTGTGTGTGTGTGTGAGTGTGAGTGTATGTGTGTGTGTGTGTCTGACCCTGTCACTCTTTCTCAGCGTCTGCGGCTCTGGCTCTGTCTGATATCCCCTGGAACGGACCCATCGGTGAGTGAGCGTCACACTGTCACCAGTGCAGCGAGTGTGTGTGTGTGTGTGTGTGACACTGTCTGTGTTCCAGGAGCGGTGCGTGTGGGTCTCGTGGACGGAGAGTTCCTCATTAACCCCACGCGCTCTGAGATGAGCGGCAGCAAACTGAACCTGGTGATCGCCGGAGCCCCGTCCAGTCACGTGGGTCAGTGTGAGCCCCTCAGCGCTGGCCGTTACCCATCATGCCCTGCTCTGACTCCCTGTGTGTGTGTGTAGTGATGATGGAGGCGGCGGCGGAGAACGTCCTCCAGCAGGACTTCAGTCACGCGGTGAAGCTCGGAGTCAAGCACACGCAGCAGATCATCCAGGCCCTCCAGCAGATGAGCAGAGAGATGAAGATCAGCAAACGCTCTCCTGTCAGACTCTTCACCGCCGCCGCCGAGATGCTGGACTACACACGCCAGTGAGACACACACACACACACACACACACACACACACACACTCTCCTACACACACACACACACACACACACACACACTCACACACACACACACACAGACACTCACACGCACACAGAGACAGACACACATATACATACACTCACACACACACGCACACACACACACTCTCACACACAATCTCACACACACACACTCTGTGACATCTTAACTCTTCTTCATTCATCTGTGACAGATATGAGCTAGGTTTTCTTCATAATCCTGTGCTGTGTGTTCCTCATGACCTCTGTGTGAGCCTGTGATTGGCTGTTGTCTCCTCAGGCTGGCGTCTGAGAAGATCTACGCTGTATTTACAGACTTCACACATGACAAGGTGCGTGTCAGCGTCACACCGGCACCTGCGTCTCTGACAGGAACAGAAGCTGTGCTCACCCTCGGCTCAAACCACATCAGGATGAGTGTGTTTCACATAACACCTGATAAAAACATCCCAATAATCCACAGCACTCCAGTCCATCAGTGAACATCTGGAGAAGACAAAACCTGAAACACATCCAGCATTAAGATGATTTTAACTCAAACACATAGAGTCTATAATCCATAATAACACTTCCTCCAGTGAAGACGTGCATCTGCTGTTGTCTCTCACAGATCTGTTTAATCGCTGCTTGATCTGTGCAGATTTCTCTCCTGATTCAGACCAGAACACTTTTTCACTGGAGGAAGTGTTATTCTGGATTATAGACTCTATGTGTTTGAGTTAAAATCATCTTAATGCTGGATGTGTTTCATCTTTCGTCTTCTCCAGATGTTCACTGATGGACTGGAGTGCTGTGGATTATTGGGATGTTTTTATCAGACTCTCATTCTGACGGCACCCATTCACTGCAGAGCATCCACTGATGAGACACCGATGCAGTGCTGCATTTCTCCAAACCTGATGAAGACACACACTCCTCCTGATCCTGGATGGCATACATATCATCTAGTCTTGAGTTGTGTGTGAACAGCTTCTTTAAGTGTGTGTGTTTTCCCAGATCTCGAGAGACGAGGCGATTAATAAGATCCGTCTGGAGTCAGAGGAGCGCATCAGAGGTGTGTGTTGTTCCTCAGCCGTTATGAGTTTGTGTGTGTGCGGTGTGTAACTGCTGTGTGTGGCGTCTCTAGAGCGCTTCCCTCAGTCCGAATCGTTCGAGGTGGTGGAGGCCTTCAACAGCGTCTCCAGAGAGGTCTTCAGGAACCTGGTTCTCAATGAATACAGACGGTAACTCACACTCATCAGAACTCAGCCAGAGCGTGTGGATTAATGAACCGTTCTGTGTCACACACACGTCAGGCTCACACTGCTCTATCTCAGAGTGAACAGAATCAGGATGTGTGTTTCTGAAGTGTCAGTGTGAGGATCGTTCTGACAGCACTGTGTTCATGTGACAGCTGTGACGGCAGAGATCTGACGTCTCTGCGCAGTATTTCCTGTGAGGTGGACGTGTTCAAGCCGCTCCACGGCTCGGCTCTGTTTCAGAGGGGTCAGACACAGGTCAGCGCTCGCTCTCTCTCTCTGTCGTCTTCATCTGATGTGTCTCTCTTCTGCTTCATGTGTGTTCTGATGCTCGTCTGAACAGGTGCTGTGCTCCGTCACCTTCGACTCGCTGGAGTCCAGCATGAAGACAGACGTGATCACCACCGCGCTCAGGTCAGTGGGCGGTCCACACACACACACATATACACACACACACTCGTCAGCTCGTATGAGGTTTAGATCATGCTGAGGGAATGCTTGAGCTCTATACCTATACACTACAAATGCCCTCAACTACAACATCATTATGGACAAACACAAATACACACACATTAATATATGTGTTCAGGTTATAGAGTAGAATGCATACAGTATGTAGCATAATTAATGTCATAATACAATAAACAAGTGTGTTCTCTCGGATTAAAACCCTAAAATAAATAAAAAAGCCAGAGATGTGTTAGTATTATAAAAGTGTATTGTCATACATCCTCTTATGTCAGGTTCTTACATTTAATCAAAATCGTTCTGATGATATCTCTGGCCCAGTATGTGTGATGTCAGGAGGCACACACATCTGTCTCTTCAGATCACATCATCATTAATACAGTAGAGAGTCCTCCTCTGTAGAGGAAGGTAAGGCAGTGGTCAGTCCGGCCGGTCTTGACACTGGTGGAAGTGAAGTGAACTGTAAGTGTTGTCTAGTGCAGGTTTGACTGTTTGTTTTCTTCTAGTGGAGTCAAAGACAAGAACTTCATGCTGCACTATGAGGTGAGTGAGGTTTACTCTGCATGTTTCGCTCTGACTGTACAGTTCTGCTTCATTCACTGAGCGCTTCTTTCAGTTTCCTCCGTATGCCACCAATGAGATCGGGAAGGTGGGAGGAATCAACCGGCGAGAGCTGGGTCACGGTGAGTGTGAGAGCTCATCTCCGTCCCCTCCGAGTGCTGGCGCGGTCTCATGTGTGTGTGTGTGTGTGTGTGTGTGTTCAGGGGCGCTGGCGGAGAAGGCGCTGAGGCCCGTGGTTCCTCCAGATTTCCCCTTCACCATCCGTGTCACGTCTGAGGTGCTGGAGTCCAACGGTGCGTGTCTCCCTGCGCTCGGCGTCTGAGGAGCTGGACTCCTGAGCTCACGCTCTGTCTCTGTTCTGTGTCCACAGGATCGTCCTCCATGGCCTCGGTGTGCGGCGGCAGTCTGGCGCTCATGGATGCAGGTATCCTCATGTGACCGCAGAACTGTCCTTCTGCTGCCCTCAGCTGTTTGCCTGAACACATCCGTCAGTAGTGCACTTTAATAAGAATAATACCTTTATTATATATAGCAGCACCTTCCTGCAAACACAAGATCGCTTTACAATATCAAAACAGATCAACATGACCGCAGATGAACACAAAATATCTGGCATGAATAAGATCAGAGAAACGAGAAGGAGATGATTTAGGGTGGGCTTTGAAATCCTGTAATGAAGAAAGATCAAGAATGTGTTTGGGAATATAATTCCAGAGCGTGAGGCAGATCTATAAAACACTCGTCCACCGAACGATGCTGAGGAATCAACAGCTGACCGGTAGTGAGAGGACTGGAGAGTGAATGTGAATCAGATCAGAAATATATGAGCGGCGAGACCATGAACACAATGAAGTGTGTGTAGGACGAGAGTAACTTGAGTAAAGCAAGCAGAACCCTAGCTGCAGTGGAGTTTTAACAGTGGAAGGTCAAACCAAGATCCAAGCAATGAACCAACAAGAGGTAGATCTGTTTATCAGAGTTGAGTCTGAGAAAGTTACCGGTCATCCACACATTTCTATCATGTATACAAGCTGATAAGGAGTTGGTGGGAAAAGGAGAGTTGAGTTAGAGCTGGGTGTCATCTGTATTGCAGTGGAAGTTGAAATGTTACCTAAAGGAAGCATGTAGATGATGAAGAGTAAAGGACCCAGAACAGAGCCCTGGGGAACACCATGAGAGACCGGAGCAGCAGAGGATTTAATGAGCAGAGAGTCATCAGATTAGATCACTGAGAGAGATTGTGTCAGAAGCAGAGCAAGGATCTAACAGAATTACACTGCTAATGGAGCCAGAACCTGAAGAAGTGCTGTGGAGTGTGTGGAAACCTCTGTCTAACACAGCTTGATATAGAGCAGGAACAACAGAGAACTTAATAAAGATTGGCACACAAGAGCAACTTGGAAATTTAATTCAAATGAAATAAGGTAATTCATCAATCACCTTTATTTATATAGTGCTTTAAACAAAATACATTGCGTCAAAGCACTGAACAACATTCATTTGGAAAACAGTGTCTCAATAATGCAAAATGATAGTTAAAGGCAGTTCATCATTGAATTCAGTGATGTCATCTCTGTTCAGTTTAAATAGTGTCTGTGCATTTATTTGCAATCAAGTCAATGATATCGCTGTAGATGAAGTGACCCCAACTAAGCAAGCCAGAGGCGACAGCGGCAAGGAACCGAAACTCCATCGGTGACAGAATGGAGAAAAAACCTTGGGAGAAACCAGGCTCAGTTGGGGTCAGTTCTCCTCTGACCAGACGAAACCAGTAGTTCAATTCCAGGCTGCAGCAAAGTCAGATTGTGCAGAAGAATCATCTGTTTCCTGTGGTCTTGTCCTGGTGCTCCTCTGAGACAAGGTCTTTACAGGGGATCTGTATCTGGGCTCTAGTTGTCCTGGTCTCCGCTGTCTTTCAGGGATGTAGAGGTCCTTTCTAGGTGCTGATCCACCATCTGGTCTGGATACGTACTGGATCCGGGCGACTGCAGTGACCCTCTGATCTGGACACAGACTGGATCTGGTGGCTACGGTGACCTCGGAATAAGAGAGGAACAGACAAATATTAGCCTAGATGCCATTCTTCTAATGATGTAGAAAGTACATCGGGTGTTGTGGGAAGTGTTTCCGGTTCCAGTTTACCTAATTAATGCAGCCTAAAAATCCTTTAACGGATTTGGATATTAAAAGCATATTAGTATGTTATGTGTAAGCCAGGTTAAAGAGATGGGTCTTTAATCTAGATTTAAACTGCAAGAGTGTGTCTGCCTCCCGAACAATGTTAGGTAGGTTATTCCAGAGTTTAGGCGCCAAATAGGAAAAGGATCTGGCGCCCGCAGTTGATTTTGATATTCTAGGTATTATCAAATTGCCTGAGTTTTGAGAACGTAGCGGACGTAGAGGAGTATAATGTAAAAGGAGCTCATTCAAATACTGAGGTGCTAAACCATTCAGGGCTTTATAAGTAGTAAGCAATATTTTAAAATCTATACGATGTTTGATAGGGAGCCAGTGCAGTGTGGACAGGACCGGGCTAATATGGTCATACTTCCTGGTTCTAGTAACAACTCTTGCTGCTGCATTTTGGACTAGCTGTAGTTTGTTTACCAAGCGTGCAGAACAACCATTCTGGCTAAGGAAGATACTAAGTAAACTTGTAAAGAAACTAACAAAATCTAAGACAGCCAGTCATCCATCAACTTTCCCTACGTGATGCACAGCATGGGAGTCAGTCCCTTCCAGAATGTGTAAAAGATGTCCTGCTTCGGCCCATGTGATGACGAGCAGGTGTTTGTGTCCAGGCGTGCCCATCTCCTCGGCTGTGGCCGGAGTCGCCATCGGCCTCATATCTAAAGCCCATCCTGAGAAAGCGTCAGAGATCCAGGACTACAGACTCCTGACTGATATCCTGGTAGGTGCTCCAGCATCTGTTTTCGAGCGTTAGCTGAGCGTGTGTTCATTCCTCTGCTCTCTAATCAAGGGAATAGAGGACTACAACGGAGACATGGACTTCAAGATGGCAGGCAGCAGTAAAGGGATCACGGCTCTGCAGGTAACACACACTCCTGTGCTCCGTCTGTGTGTGTTCACAAGAGAGAGAACCATATTATCACCATCCAGATGTCTCCATATCATCATGGTCACATGAAACAAAAGGTCTTCTGGACAAGAAGTGTAGTTTTTAAAATCTGTTTGTTTTGGTGATGATTCGAACTCAAAGTGAAGCACACACTTGGTTCAGATGATCAGCCTGTGATCTGGTGTTTTCTGTGTCATCACTGAATAATGCAGTCAACTTCTTTATTTGACATGCTGTGAGTTTAGTGTGTGTTTAAGAACACACCAGACAACAGTTCTGCTTTATTTTCACAGCAGATGATCACAGGGTTTCACTAGATTTGTAGTATTAACTTCTAAATTAAAGATGAAAGTGCAGTATGAATTGCAGTCAGCAAGTGGTTTAAACACAGTCCACATTCACAATATCCCCACTCAAGTCTTCTTAAAGACACATGGCTTTCAGCTCTTCATTTTTAACTCAAAGTGCACTAGATAGAATAATTTAACTTTAAAATTTACGAAATTCTTCATTTGTCTTTGTCAATAAATATCCAGTAGTGCTGTTCTTGTATGGTGAGATGTTGGTGTCTCCCACAGGCTGATGTTAAAGTCCAGGGGCTTCCTCTGAAGATCGTGATGGAGGCCATACAGCAGGCCACAGGTACTGGTCACTCCTCAAGCATCTCCTGACCTACACCACGAGTGTGTGACCTGACGCTTGCTGTTTCCTTTCAGTGGCCAAACGGGAGATTTTAGGCATCATGAACAAGGTCATCTCTAAAGCCAGGAGCTCCAGGAAAGAGAACGGCCCGCTCGTTGGTATGATGATTTCCTTCTTGTGTGGTTTCTGCTGCTTTTCTGTTTTTCTGATCCTGACCTGAGCTTGTCTCCACAGAGAACATCAAAGTGCCTCTATCTAGACGAGCTCTGTTCGTGGGTCCAGGAGGATTCAATCTGCGCAGACTGCAGGCTCAGACAGGTCTGTGTGTGTGTCTGTGTGTGTCAGTGTGTGTGTGTGTCAGTTCAGTGTGTGTGATGAAGCTCTGCTCTTGCTCTCTGGCAGGTGTGACCATCTCTCAGGTGGACGAGGAGACGTTCTCTGTGTTTGCTCCGACACCCGGGGCCATGAGTGAAGCGCAGGAGTGGATCCGATCCGTCTGCAGAGATGATGTGAGTGTGATGATCAGACTCTGGTGAAGTCACGGGGTCAGACTCTGGTGAAGTCTCGGGATCAGACTCTGGTGAAGTCTCGGGATCAGACTCTGGTGAAGTCTCGGGATCAGACTCTGGTGAAGTCTCGGGATCAGACTCTGGTGAAGTCTCGGGATCAGACTCTGGTGAAGTCTCGGGATCAGACTCTGGTGAAGTCTCGGGATCAGACTCTGGTGAAGTCTCGGGATCAGACTCCGGTGAAGTCTCGGGGTCAGATTCTGATGGGGTCTCGGGGTCAGACTCTGGTGAAGTCTCGGGGTCAGACTCTGAAGTCTCGGGATCAGACTCTGAAGTCTCGGGGTCAGACTCTGGTGAAGTCTCGGGGTCAGACTCTGGTGAAGTCTCGGGGTCAGACTCTGAAGTCTCGGGATCAGACTCTGGTGAAGTCTCGGGGTCAGACTCTGGTGAAGTCTCGGGGTAAGACTCTGGTGAAGTCTCGATCAGACTCTGGTGAAGTCTCGGGGTCAGACTCTGAAGTCTCGGGATCAGACTCTGAAGTCTCGGGGTCAGACTCTGGTGAAGTCTCGGGGTCAGACTCTGGTGAAGTCTCGGGGTCAGACTCTGGTGAAGTCTCGGGGTCAGACTCTGAAGTCTCGGGATCAGACTCTGGTGAAGTCTCGGGATCAGACTCTGGTGAAGTCTCGGGGTCAGACTCTGGTGAAGTCTCGGGGTTCAACTCTGGTGAAGTCTCAGGGTCAGACTCTGGTGAAGTCTCGGGGTCAGACTCTGGTGAAGTCTCGGGGTCAGACTCTGGTGAAGTCTCGGGGTCAGACTCTGGTGAAGTCTCGGGGTCAGACTCTGAAGTCTCGGGGTCAGACTCTGGTGAAGTCTCGGAGTCAGACTCTGGTGAAGTCTCGGGGTTCAACTCTGGTGAAGTCTCGGGGTCAGACTCCGGTGAAGTCTCGGGGTCAGACTCCGGTGAAGTCTCGGGGTCAGACTCTGGTGAAGTCTCGGGGTCAGGCTCTGGTGAAGTCTCGGGTTCAGACTCTGGTGAAGTCTCGGAGTCAGACTCTGGTGAAGTCTCGGGGTCAGATTCTGATGAAGTCTCGGGGTTCAACTCTGGTGAAGTCTCGGGGTCAGACTCTGTTGAAGTCTCGGGATCAGACTCTGATGAAGTCTCGGGTTCAGACTCTGGTGAAGTCTCGGGATCAGACTCCGGTGAAGTCTCGGGGTCAGATTCTGATGGGGTCTCGGGGTCAGACTCTGGTGAAGTCTCGGGGTCAGACTCTGAAGTCTCGGGATCAGACTCTGAAGTCTCGGGGTCAGACTCTGGTGAAGTCTCGGGGTCAGACTCTGGTGAAGTCTCGGAGTCAGACTCTGGTGAAGTCTCGGGGTCAGATTCTGATGAAGTCTCGGGGTTCAACTCTGGTGAAGTCTCGGGGTCAGACTCTGGTGAAGTCTCGGGGTCAGACTCTGAAGTCTCGGGATCAGACTCTGAAGTCTCGGGGTCAGACTCTGGTGAAGTCTCGGGGTCAGACTCTGGTGAAGTCTCGGGGTCAGACTCTGGTGAAGTCTCGGGGTCAGACTCTGGTGAAGTCTCGGGGTCAGACTCTGGTGAAGTCTCGGAGTCAGACTCTGGTGAAGTCTCGGGGTCAGATTCTGATGAAGTCTCGGGGTTCAACTCTGGTGAAGTCTCGGGGTCAGACTCTGGTGAAGTCTCGGGGTCAGACTCTGAAGTCTCGGGATCAGACTCTGAAGTCTCGGGGTCAGACTCTGGTGAAGTCTCGGGGTCAGACTCTGGTGAAGTCTCGGGGTCAGACTCTGGTGAAGTCTCGGGGTCTCGGGGTCAGACTCTGAAGTCTCGGGATCAGACTCTGGTGAAGTCTCGGGATCAGACTCTGGTGAAGTCTCGGGGTCAGACTCTGGTGAAGTCTCGGAGTCAGACTCTGGTGAAGTCTCGGGGTCAGATTCTGATGAAGTCTCGGGGTCAGACTCTGGTGAAGTCTCGGGGTCAGACTCTGGTGAAGTCTCGGGGTCAGACTCTGGTGAAGTCTCGGGGTCAGACTCTGAAGTCTCGGGGTCAGACTCTGGTGAAGTCTCGGAGTCAGACTCTGGTGAAGTCTCGGGGTTCAACTCTGGTGAAGTCTCGGGGTCAGACTCCGGTGAAGTCTCGGGGTCAGACTCTGGTGAAGTCTCGGGGTCAGGCTCTGGTGAAGTCTCGGGTTCAGACTCTGGTGAAGTCTCGGAGTCAGACTCTGGTGAAGTCTCGGGGTCAGATTCTGATGAAGTCTCGGGGTTCAACTCTGGTGAAGTCTCGGGGTCAGACTCTGTTGAAGTCTCGGGATCAGACTCTGATGAAGTCTCGGGTTCAGACTCTGGTGAAGTCTCGGGATCAGACTCCGGTGAAGTCTCGGGGTCAGATTCTGATGGGGTCTCGGGGTCAGACTCTGGTGAAGTCTCGGGGTCAGACTCTGAAGTCTCGGGATCAGACTCTGAAGTCTCGGGGTCAGACTCTGGTGAAGTCTCGGGGTCAGACTCTGGTGAAGTCTCGGAGTCAGACTCTGGTGAAGTCTCGGGGTCAGATTCTGATGAAGTCTCGGGGTTCAACTCTGGTGAAGTCTCGGGGTCAGACTCTGGTGAAGTCTCGGGGTCAGACTCTGAAGTCTCGGGATCAGACTCTGAAGTCTCGGGGTCAGACTCTGGTGAAGTCTCGGGGTCAGACTCTGGTGAAGTCTCGGGGTCAGACTCTGGTGAAGTCTCGGGGTCAGACTCTGAAGTCTCGGGATCAGACTCTGGTGAAGTCTCGGGGTCAGACTCTGGTGAAGTCTCGGGGTCAGACTCTGGTGAAGTCTCGGGGTCAGACTCTGAAGTCTCGGGATCAGACTCTGGTGAAGTCTCGGGGTCAGACTCTGGTGAAGTCTCGGGGTAAGACTCTGGTGAAGTCTCGATCAGACTCTGGTGAAGTCTCGGGGTCAGACTCTGAAGTCTCGGGATCAGACTCTGAAGTCTCGGGGTCAGACTCTGGTGAAGTCTCGGGGTCAGACTCTGGTGAAGTCTCGGGGTCAGACTCTGAAGTCTCGGGATCAGACTCTGGTGAAGTCTCGGGATCAGACTCCGGTGAAGTCTCGGGATCAGACTCCGGTGAAGTCTCGGGGTCAGACTCTGGTGAAGTCTCGGGGTTCAACTCTGGTGAAGTCTCAGGGTCAGACTCTGGTGAAGTCTCGGGGTCAGACTCTGGTGAAGTCTCGGGGTCAGACTCTGGTGAAGTCTCGGGGTCAGACTCTGGTGAAGTCTCGGGGTCAGACTCTGAAGTCTCGGGGTCAGACTCTGGTGAAGTCTCGGAGTCAGACTCTGGTGAAGTCTCGGGGTTCAACTCTGGTGAAGTCTCGGGGTCAGACTCCGGTGAAGTCTCGGGGTCAGACTCTGGTGAAGTCTCGGGGTCAGGCTCTGGTGAAGTCTCGGGTTCAGACTCTGGTGAAGTCTCGGAGTCAGACTCTGGTGAAGTCTCGGGGTCAGATTCTGATGAAGTCTCGGGGTTCAACTCTGGTGAAGTCTCGGGGTCAGACTCTGTTGAAGTCTCGGGATCAGACTCTGATGAAGTCTCGGGTTCAGACTCTGGTGAAGTCTCGGGGTTCAACTCTGGTGAAGTCTCGGGGTCAGGCTCTGGTGAAGTCTCGGGGTCAGACTCTGGTGAAGTCTCGGGGTCAGACTCTGGTGAAGTCTCGGGGTCAGGCTCTGGTGAAGTCTCGGGATCAGGCTCTGGTGAAGTCTCGGGGTCAGACTCTGGTGAAGTCTCGGGGTTCAACTCTGGTGAAGTCTCAGGGTCAGGCTCTGGTGAAGTCTCGGGATCAGACTCTGTTGAAGTCTCGGAGTCAGACTCTGGTGAAGTCTCGGGGTCAGACTCCGGTGAAGTCTCGGGGTCAGACTCTGGTGAAGTCTCGGGGTCAGACTCTGGTGAAGTCTCGGGGTCAGACTCCGGTGAAGTCTCGGGGTCAGACTCTGGTGAAGTCTCGGGGTCAGACTCTGGAGAAGTCTTGGGGTCAGACTCTGATGGGGTCTCGGGGTCAGACTCTGATGTGGTCTCGGGGTCAGACTCTGTTGAAGTCTCAGGGTCAGACTCTAACGCCTGTCTTCTGTTTTGCAGCAGGAGCAGCAGCTGGAGTTCGGAGCCGTGTACACAGCCACCATCACAGAGATCAGGTGGAGTCTAGCCAGCACCACACATCTCCAAACTTCATCCTTCAGATAGAGCTGAAGACTCTTGCTGCTAATAAACTGCCTCTCAGGTCATCCGATATAGAGTCCCAAGAAAAAAGCTTTTTAGCTGAAACCATTCTTCTTGGTGATTTATAGAATTAAGTAAGCAGCTACCTGTCTATGAGAATAAAAAAAGGCAACACAAAATTAATACATTACTTTTAAATATTAAGCAGACGCTTTTTACAAATGAGGACAATAGAAGCAATCAAAATCAACAAAAGAGCAATGATACACAAGTGCTATAACTAGTCTCAGTTAGCTTAACACAGAACAAGATAGCAAGGGCTTTTTAATCATAATAAATAAAGAAAACAGATAGAATAGAGCAAGCTAGTGTTGTTTTTTTTTTTTTAGAAATCAAGCGGTTAGTAAATGAACAGATGGAAAGTCAAAAAGGTTTTTTTTTTATTGAGGTTTTATGAAGCAAAACAATCAGTCTGTTTAAGAAACCAAACATTATTTACAAAATTATTACCTATGATCCAGAGCTTCAGACAAATGACAAATGGGGAAATGCTATTATTTTTCAACAAAATGGTTATTTCCAACAGTTTTATTTAATGAAGTGTTTCAGTTCGCTAGTTAATTTACATAATCACAATCAGAAAGAGCTTTATTACCAAGGGTGTTCACACACACACACACACACACATGGAGTTTGTCTTGGTGTCAGGAGCTTCCAGTACAGAAGGTTCAGACATAGTGCAAACATACTTATAATTACGGTAATAAAACACTAATAATAAAGACCTCACATCATAGATCCTCAGTATATCATCAGGAGCCATGGGAATTCATTTTGAGTTCCTGGACAGCTGTGTATGAATCACCAAGGAGCACCATTTCAGCTTAATATCTTCTTAACCGTTCTACTGAAGAAAAAGACACCTCTAAAGAAATAACCTCTGTTGCGGTGACACACTGCACTATGTGGTCACAAAAACCTATGGTTTGCATTAATTTCAATGTATTGCAAGTGATTTTAAGTTGTTAATGTGATCCGCAGTGAAAGATAACTAATTTGGCTATATACTGCTCCTAATACTGCTCCTAGAGCGAGGGAGTACTGAACCTGCAGCTCTAAGACTCTAATATTCCTGCTGTCTGTCATGTTTAGCTAAATCTCTCACTGCTTTTGACTAAAGCACTTTTGTAACTTTAATAAAAATATATATATTAAATCAGAGGCTGACATTAGTGAAGAACTAGCAGTTTACTGAAGTAAATTAAAAAGTGTCTGTACTTTATCAGACTGTTTTTCTTTTACTTCATTCCATTCCAAAGCATAATGTTGTACTTTTTACTGCACTACATTTCATAAATAAGTGTTTTTTTGTTGTTGTTGTTGTTACATTTAATACTCAATAAACTTTAATATGTAGTACTTTTACTGAGTGCACTTTTCTAATTAAATATTAAATGATATTTAACATGAAACGTAGTGCAGTAAAAAGTACAATATAATGCTCTGGGATGTTGAGAAGTAAAGTTTTCTCAAGACAAACACTGAAAGTACAGACACTTGAAAAGCACTTTACAAACACTTGACTCTGTTTAAGTTACAGTGTTTTTATAGATTCATACAATGTATGTAGCATTTCTTATTTGCTCTACTGTAGTTTTTTTGGCCTGTCGCTTGTAATTAGTTTCTTATTGTTAATCGCTGACTGTTTGTTGAGCTCGAGTTGTGTTTGTTTTAATTTAGTATTAGCTTTTTTGATATTGCCACGGGTGACAAGAATTATGAAATTTGTATGGCACCGAACACTGTTGATCTCATGAAGACTTATTGAGTGGTGTGTGTTAATGTGAGTGTGTGTTCCAGGGACATCGGTGTGATGGTGAAGCTCTATCCCAACATGAGCGCTGTGCTCCTGCACAACTCCCAGCTGGACCACAAGCGGGTGAGCACCTGACCTCTGACCTCTGACCCCGCTCTGCTCCGGTTCTGAACCTCGTGTGTGTGTGTGTGTGTTCCAGATCAAGCACCCCAGCGCTCTGGGCCTGGAGGTCGGCCAGCAGATCCAGGTGCAGTGGAAGCAGACGCAGTGTGTGTTCTCTGAGCTCTCAGGGGTCTTCATGAATGTGTTCTGTTCTCTCAGGTCAAGTACTTCGGCCGTGACCCCACCGACGGCAGGATGAGGCTGTCTCGTAAGGTGCTTCAGTCTCCAGCGGCGGCGGCGGTGAGGAGTCTGAGCGACAGACACAGCATCTCTATAGGAGCGTCCGGAGAGCAGAGCCCCGACTCATAGAGCTCCTCACACACTGTCTTTTATAATAAATGCTATTATTACACACATTGTCCTCACTGAAACCGCTTGAGCTTCTGCGTGACACAGAACCAGTGTGAATGTGTTCATAGTCATGCAGATTTTGTAGAAAAGAGAAAATGACCAAACAACTGAAGGTGTTCTTTGCAAAGCATCATGGGATTCTGTGCTGATCGTCCTCATGTTTATGGGTTGTGTCCTTCAATCTGCCAAGTACAATTTAACAATGTATATTTATATTAATAAATGAGCTGAAATCAGACCTAACGTTGTTTGTGACGCATACGGAAACGTGTATTATCATATCGTACATTACTGCACACTATCTGTCTTTAAAGGACATTATAATTAAATACTGGACCTCACCGTTGTGCTCTATAGTACAGTCACTACAGTCCAATAATAATAGTACTCTGATATCTGGATATTCCCTTATCAATATTAACCATGGTTTTAGTACAAATAAAACCTCTGTAACCACAAACGAACCATTGTTCCCTTTGGAGAATGGTGTCTGGACCTGGCGGTAACCCCGTGGGGACTCGCTTCGCTGATTATTCGTTCGGTGTGATGGGGGGTGACCATGAACCTGACGAGGCGCTGTCCCTAACGCTTTCTGAGATTGGCGTTTGAAGGCATAGCGTATCAGTTCAGGGTGATGCCGTTTGGGCTAGCACTGGCACCGCACACATTCACGAAAATGTGTGGACCCGGCCCTTTCCCCTCTGAGAACGAGAGGAATACACGTAGTGAAGTATCTGTATGATTGGCTGGTCTTGAGGACACTTCACCGGTGTTCAGTAAGATCTCAGGAAGGGAGTCCCCAAGGTGTTAAAGGGGGGGTGAAATTCTATTTCATGCATACAGAGTTTTTTACACTGTTAAAGAGTTGGATTCCCATGCTAAACATGGACAAAGTTTCAAAAATTAAGTTGTACGTTTGAAGGAGTATTTCTTTTTCCAAAAATACTCCTTCCGGTTTGTCACAAGTTTGGGAAAGTTTTTTTCGAGTATGGCTCTGTGTGACGTTAGATGGAGCGGAATTTCCTTATATGGGTCCTGAGGCACTTCTGCCGGAAGAGCGCGCTCCCGTATAGCAGAGCACTGAGAGCACAACAGACTTCACTGATCAGAGCGAGAGCGTCACCAAATGTCACAAAAGAAGTGTGTTTTTGGTTGCCAGGGCAAGACAACCCTGCACAGATTACCAAAAGAGAAACCGCATTAAGGGACCAGTGGATGGAGTTTATTTTTACAGAGCATCAACGGAGTTGTGCAAGTGTTTGTGTTTGTTCCCTGCATTTCGAAGATGCTTGTTTTACAAACAAGGCCCAGTTTGACGCCGGATTTGCACATCGTTTATTTCTTAAGGATAATGCAGTCCCAACGGAAAAGGGTCACGATCGTGTGTTGGAACCGCAGGCGGTGAGTAAAACTGCTTCAAATATCTCTGTGTTGTTAACTTAGCTATCGGCGCGTAAGCACATCAAGTAAACCTTGTACACCTTTAAAGAAAAAAAAAGACGACATAAAGTGGAACTTAGTCATTTTCCAAAACCGCTAAGTGTAACGGAGGCCAGCGAGTTAGTGCTGTGCAGGTAAACCCATAGACAGTAAAAGAAATGGACACAGCGACCCCATTGGAACTCAATTGAGACAAGTGAAGCCCAGTTTTAGCGTTTTTTAGCACTTCCGTTTCTGACGCTCAGACTCAAACGAAGCTTGACGACGTCAGCAACCTGTCTGACAGATGTAAATCTTCTAGTAGCTGTGCGTGCAAACTGCCATCGTTAATCTTGCAGAGACGGCGAGCTTGAGCGGGGAGTTTGCCGTGAGTGAGCAGGAGTAAGTATACTGATTAATTATTTTGTATAGTATTTTAAAATGTAACGCCAGTACGCCATATTAAGTTAATTGCCTGCGAGCTTCTCCTCCTGTCTGTACGGTAATGCGACAGAGAGCCGAGTGGTTATGACGCAATCGTTAGCCTATTTTTTACAAAAACTGTTTATACGGGGCCATAATGTAACATAGAAGGTAATGGAGCCCTTTATACATTGTCGTGTATCTTTAGAAATAAATAATGGACAAACAGAGTCTTTAAACGCCTCAGATGTAAAGTTATTCGCTGTCAAAGTGACGCCAAAATGAATGTGAGTCAATGGGAATGCTAACGCAATTGAAGTTCTGCTAAAAGATGGCAGCCCCCACCCGACTTCAACTTCCGGTCGAGTTCCTTGCCCCTTGGGTAAACCTCCCTGATCTCAAAAGACGCACTAACAACAGACGCTAGTGGCTGTAGCCATTTAGCCTCCTTGTTAGAGGACACCCGGGTTCGAGCCCCGCTCAGAGCGAGTGCGAGGAGAGTCAGAAAGGACACGGGAGAGAGGGGTTACATAAGCAAATATGTACATACCACATAGAGACGTCGTTGCTGCTGCTGCTCTCGTTCAGTTTCAGCCTCGGGATCTGATTCTGGATCATAAATAAACTGCTGAATCTGACTGTAAACCGTGGTTTGTTTTGGATGTTTTTTCCCTCACGGTAATGTCACAGCTTCCAAACGCTCTCAACGCAAAAGCCTACTGGCGCTCGTGATTCTTTAGCTCCGCCCACACGTTGAGTCGTGTTTTTCCGGGGAAAAAAATCGGCTACACGACTATTTTTCTCTTATGAATGTAATAAGACTAAAGGCTTTTTGGAGTTATGAAGGATGCAGTACTACTCTATAGGTACTCAAGATTAACAGGAGATTGAGTGAAAATGAGCATTTCACCCCCCCCCCCCCCTTTAAAGATACGTATCGTTCAGTCTCTCAGAGAACCCAGGCTATGACAGCAAACAGAGACGTTTTGATACACTAAACATAGATTAAACATGACATTTGTAGTAAAACTGGTTATAAAAAAAAAACATTGTCCCCAGTACATGTAACTAAATGACGTAGTTTTATTACAAAATTAAGTTTAATCTGTTACAGTTACTGGGGGGGTGTAGTTAAATCAGTTACATAAGAAAATGTTAGTCATATCGCACACAAATATTTGAATTGATGTGTTTCATAACCTGCAGGAAACCGCAGTGTGTCCATAACTCTCGTTTCCTGTCTGGGTCATGTGTGTGTGCTTCATAGTTTCAGATGGACAGTTCATAGCTTCCCAAAGATTTGATTTCATAAACACTATCATAGCTACTAAACTACATCTTATTATTCTATATCAACCTCAGAAGAATGGTCTTAAAGAAGAGCTGAATTATTATAATCTTAATTCAAATTATTGTAAAGTCTGACAGTACTGTAGGTTGCTTTAAGTGTTTGAAAAGGATAAACACATACATTCATTATAATTTTAGGAATGTTTTCAAAAAGTAATCGAATTTTAATAAAGTAATTGGAATAGTTACACAACCTATCTACAGTGTTATATGTAATCTCCTCATCTGTAACCTGTTCCGTTGTTTTAGACACCGCTGAGATCAGAGTCAGAACAAATGGGCTTCTCTCTCAAATCATTCGCGGTAACTATGGTAACGGCGGAGTCCTGCGCGGCCGCCGTAGCAGCCCCCGCGCGGAAACCCCGCGCATCAGAGCAGCGCTGATGCAGTGAAAGACACAAGATGGCGGCGGTCGGAGAACAGTAGCGTAAACACTCGAGCCGTTCCGCGCTAATCTGAGCTATAACGAGACCTGAAGACCTTAAACACCCGAGGCTCGTGCTGTTCGGGACTGTGTGAGGCTCGGCTCCTTCTGGGGGCTAATTAACTGCTTTCCTGAGGTTAAAATGACCGATAGGAGCTAGCGTCAGGTTTCGGTGTAACGTTAGTGTTGTGCTATAAACTCTTGTCTCTCTGAGGCCCAGGCCCCGGCTCGTGTTGTGTGGACTGAGTTAGCCAGGGTTAGGATGAGCGGCTCTGAGGCGAGGCAGTGCTAACGTTAGCTCCGCTCGGTGCGTCAGGACTGCGGTGCTGGTTCGGTGCTGGAGCTGGTGCTGGTTCGTGCGGGAGGATGAGCGACACCCGGCGGCGGGTGAAGGTGTACACGCTGAACGAGGAGCGGCAGTGGGAGGACCGGGGCACCGGGCATGTTTGCTGCTCGGAGGCGGACTCGCTAACGGTCACCGGAGAGGCTGACGGTAAGAGACGCGTCTGTCGGAGCTCCCTCCGTCGCGTCGCATCGCGCCGCGCGTCTGATGAAGTGTGTTGTGTTTTCTGCAGGCTCTCTGCTGCTGGAGTCCCGGATCAGCCCCGACACCGCGTACCAGAAGCAGCAGGTGCGTCCACAGAAGCGCGCTCACGACACTGTCTGTAGTCCTGCACAAGGACAGTAAACACTCAATTTAATTGCATCATTGAATTCAGTGACGTCATCCTCCAGCTCACACGTGACCCTGGAGCACAAAACCAGTCATAATTGTCTGAAAGCTGAATAAATCATCTCTCCATTGATGTGTGCTTTGTGAGGAGGACAATATTTGTCTGAGATACAACTATTTGAAAATCTGGAATATAAATTGAGAAGATAATCTTTAAAGTTGTTCAAATGAAGTTCTTAGGAATGCATATAACAAATCAAAAAAGAAGTTTTGATATTTACAGTAGGACATTTACTAAATATCTTCATGGAACATGATCTTTACTTAATATCCTAATGATTTTTGTCATAAAAGTAAAATGTATGGTCCGTTTCTACAAATATCCCTGTGCTCCTGATGACTGCTGTGCTGCAGGGACACGTGGAGTGTGTGTGTGAATGATGTTAGTGTGTGTGTGCTGTCTCCTCAGGATACGCTCATCGTCTGGTCCGAGGCGGAGAACTGTGACCTGGCTCTGAGCTTCCAGGAGAAAGCAGGCTGTGATGAGATCTGGGAGAAGATCTGTCAGGTGTGTGTGTGTGTGTGTGTGTGATGTTCAGGGTCTGCAGTAATGGACCGGAGGATGCTGACCGGCCTCGTGTGTGTGTGTGTGTGTGTGTGCAGGTGCAGGGCAAGGACCCGTCCGTGGAGATCACGCAGGACCCCGTGGATGAGTCTGAGGAGGAGCGGTTCGAGGACACGCCGGAGAGCGCTCAGCTGCTGGAGCTTCCTCCCTGTGAGCCGGAGCGTCTGGAGGAGCTGGCCGAGCTGGTGACGTCTGTGCTGCCTTCACCCGTGCGGCGTGAGAGGCTGGCGCTCGCTCTGCTCAGCTCAGGATACATCAGGAAGCTGCTGCAGCTGTTCCGGGCGAGCGAGGAGGCGGGCGACCGCCGGGGCCTGCAGCAGCTCTACCAGATCGTGCGCGGCCTGCTCTTCCTCAACAAGGCCACGCTGTTCGAGGTGATGTTCTCTGACGACTGCATCATGGACGTGGTGGGCTGTCTGGAGTACGAGCCGGCGCTGCTGCAGCCCAAGAGCCACCGGGAGTTCCTGACGCAGACGGCCCGCTTCAGAGAGGTGATCCCCATCACAGACTCAGAGCTGCGGCAGAAGATCCACCAGACCTACCGCGTGCAGTACATCCAGGACATCATCCTGCCCACGCAGTCCGTCTTCGAGGACAACTTCCTGTCCACGCTGTCCTCCTTCATCTTCTTCAATAAAGTGGAGATCGTCAGCATGCTGCAGGTGCGGGCTGTGTAATTCATCTCAGGTGTGGTTCTGTGATCAGTAGTGAATCTCCATCACCTGCTCTCTTTCACCACACAGAGCTGTAGTTCACTGATGAGCTATACGATAGCACGTTCAATCGAATGCGATTCATCTGCGATTATGAATGTGATAATGCCAGTGGACCAGGGCTCTGTGGAGTGAATGCATGTGATGGAGATTCACTGCTGATCACAGAACGGTGCTGGCTCGTGTTCGGAGCATGAGAGAATATGAAATATGTTCATAAACTTGAATAAATTTAGAATTGTCTGCTGTAAGACGACCTTGTGCATAACAGAGCGCAGTGATCGGATCACAAGAGTTCATTCTCATGAATAATACTGAGAAAAGCACGAGGCATATCCTGCAGACACTAAGTTAACACATATATACCTAATTTCTCGTAATGTAGGTTCGACTTTTCTTTTTAACCCAAAGAACAAAATGGCGGAGCAAAATGAAAAAAGTACCCACATAGACATAATGAGTGCTGTTGTTGTGTTCACTGATGTGTAACCTGTTGATAAGTGTTAACATCTCAGGAGATGTGTTTCAGGGTCTCCTCACACTAAAGTCGTATCGTGAGCGTGCCGGAGACACTTCTGCTCAAGTGTGGTTCTGTGTCTGTGCAGTCCTGAGCTAGAGCAAGCTTTGATCTCTCATCACATCACTGTAATCTGTGCAGTGCTTTCTTAACTGCTGCTTTCTCACCGCTGTCAGTTTTGTTGTTTACTGTGTTGTTGAGAGGAACGTGCAGCATATATTCACACATTGATCCAAACACGGCTCGGCAGCTTCGGGTTCAGCTGTGTTTGCGCTGGAGAGCTGTGTCTTCTTCTCTTGACATGTGTCCAGGAGGACTGATTACAGTCTTGAGCTACAGCGCCACACTGGTCAAACCACGTTACTGCAGGATCTTACGTCAGCTTATATGAGATTGAGAGACTACTCAACACACATATTTCTGGACAGTTTTTTGATCTCGATAATGATGACCAATGGTTTCAGCGCTAATACTCCTCTAAACGGTGACACACCGCGTCTATCCACTCAGCTCGAAGTTCAAACCGCAGCACAGTGGTTGCGAGCTCACTAGAGCAGATGAGTGTTGGTCACAGCACACTAAACAGATCTGTGAGATCCAAGCGCTTGAGTTCAGCCAGGAACACCAGTGAAGCAGAACAAAACACACTCTTCAATCTACAAACCAGCATCTTTTACCATGAATCTACTGTAGTAACACCTGCACCGTGGTATTGTGGCAGAAGTGTGCTATTCATATTGAATTGTATTCTGTTATTAATGTAAAAATATTAATGTTATTAATATTAAATGTAAAAAATGTAACTGTTCATTCAATTTTAATAGATACATTTTCAAGTGAAGTATTTCTAGTGATGTAACGGTTCACTCTCCTCACAATGCAATATAACTCACAACTTCCCCTGATTCATCTCAACATATGAGATTCAGGACGGTCTCTAAATGAGACAGCTGTCCTTTTCAGACCAAACCCTGCACAGCTCTTCGTGAAATATAAACATGTTAAAAAAGGGTCTGTGCTCGAACATGAGAAGGTGTGGAGATGAGATGAGAGAGGTGTGTAACGCTCTGTGTGTGTGTGTGTGTGTGTGTGTGTGTGTGTGTGTGTGTCTCAGGAGGATGAGAAGTTCCTGACGGAGGTGTTCGCTCAGCTCACAGATGAAGCTACAGAGGACAGCAAGAGGAGAGAGCTGGTACATCACACACTCACACACACACACTCACACACACACACACACACACACACACACACACACACACAGCAGGGGTTCACACCTGTCCTCTCTGTGTCTGCAGGTGAACTTCTTCAAGGAGTTCTGTGCTTTCTCACAAACGCTGCAGCCTCAGAACAGAGACGCCTTCTTCAAGACTCTGGCCAATCTGGGCATCTTACCAGCGCTGGAGATCGTGATGGTGAGGACAGGGTTAATACATCACAATCACTAATGATGAGAAATCAGGGAATCCTGTTCCTTTAGCTGTCACGAGTGTTTAATTCCTCGACTACACACACACACATCACAGAGTAACAGCACGACCACACTCAGGAGATCTCTAATATAGAGCAAGACATCCAGTCATCACCGAGTAAACCTCAGAGAGAGACACTGTAACTGAGGAAACTTGAGGACAGTAAACATACGATCACACAGAATAGATGGTGTATTTGTGTCCCAGCAGTCTCTGGTGGTGTTTGTGAGGTGTGTTAATATTCGTCTCATCACTGTCTCTAACACTGTGATTCTGTGGTGTGAAACCATGGCCATGACCAGCGGTTATCATGAGGAGATGGTTTCTGTCAGGTGATCAGGAGGTGTGTGTGTGTGTGTGTGTGTGAAGGGCATGGAGGACGTGCAGGTGAAGGCTGCGGCCACAGACATCTTCTCTTACCTGGTGGAGTTCAGTCCGTCTATGGTGCGTGAGTTCGTCATGCAGGAGCCGCAGCAGGCCGACGACGTGAGTATCACACACACACATGTGTCTGGACGTCTGTCACGACTCCGTATGTTCGGTGTGAGATGAAGAGTGTGTGCTGTGTCCAGGACGTGCTGCTGATTAACGTGGTGATCAAGCAGATGATCTGTGACTCGGACCCGGAGCTGGGCGGTGCAGTGCAGCTGATGGGGCTCCTGAGGACCCTCATCGACCCCGAGAACATGCTCGCTCCGGCCAGCGTGAGTCACACGTCACCCCTGACCCGCTCACACTGAGAGCACTGATCTCACCTCTGTCTCTGTGTGTGTGTGTGTGTGTGTGTGGACAGAAGGCGGAGAAGAGCGAGTTCCTCAGCTTCTTCTACAAGTACTGTATGCACGTGCTGACGGCTCCGCTGCTGGCTAACACGGCCGAGGAGGACCCAGGTGAGACACACGGCTGCTCGGCTGCAGCGGTCCGCGTCTGTGAGGCACATGTCAACACCTCTCTCTCTCTCTCTGTCTGTCCACAGATCTGAGCGAGGGAGCGGCTCGAGTTAACCCCGTGTGTCCAGGTACCCCGCTGCTCTATACACTGTGTTTACACACACACACACACACACCCTGATCAGATAAACCAAGGAATGGTTCCACACTGACTCTGAGGTTCCTCCAGTCCATTCTGAGTCTGGTTTGAACAGCAGGTGCTTTAGAAACAGCTGAACTCGACTCGTCTCAGGATCATTACTCACGCTTGAACCTAAAATAATCATTCATGAGTGAAATTACCAATCTGTGTGTGTGTGTGTGTCAGATAACTTCCAGACGGCGCAGCTGCTGGCTCTGATCCTGGAGCTGCTCACCTTCTGTGTGGAGCATCACTCGTACCACATCAAGAGCTACATCATGACCAGAGACCTGCTGAGGAGGGTGCTGACGCTCATGAACTCCAGACACAGCTTCCTGGCGCTCTGTGAGTTCTGCACACTGATTACACACATCACACACTGACAGCATATGATTCCTGAAGATCACGTGATGCTGAAGACTGGAGGAATGATGCTGAAAACACGGCGGAGCATCACAGAAACACATCACACTGTAACATGCAGACGTGTGTGCTGCATTATATCTGCTTTATCAGGTCCATTGGACACTATTTGAGAATGTCACCAAAAATGTCAGAGCAATCTATTGTGTTTCTTGCTTCTTTGGCAGAAAGAGCTTTTTTTTAACTATTTTCAGCAGAATAATTTGGGCTCCCTAACCTGGTGTGAAGCAGTGATCCGTGATGATGCGGTGTCCTTGTGTTAGAGCGAGTGATCAGACGCTCGTCAGTAATGCAGGTGATTGTGTGATTGTCCAGGTGCGCTGCGCTTCATGAGGAGAATCATCGGCCTGAAGGACGAGTATTACAACCGCTACATCGTGAAAGGAAACCTGTTCGAGCCGGTCATCAACGCGCTGCTGGACAACGGCACCAGATATAACCTGCTGAACTCTGCCATCATCGAGCTGTTTGAGTTCATCAGAGTGGTGAGTGACCTCTGACCCCAGCCTGCATCTGACACACCGGGTCACACACCACATAACCCTTCAGTCACACCGGTCTAGGGATGCACCGATATTAACATTCGGCCGAGACCGATTATTCTTTAAATATGGAGGCCGATGACCAATATGTTGGTCAATAAATCTACATTTTTGAGAGCCTGATTACTAAAAAAAGTCTCATCATTAAAAGCCATTAAACACTTCAACATAAAGCAGCCTTACAAATAAATAAAACAATGCTCAAATAATGGAAACAAGTTAATGGACGACTTTACTTGTGTGTAAAAACAATATAAGGTGATGAGACGAAGGAGTGTGTGGAAAGAGGTCCATCATGTAAGCACTATAGCCAGAGATATTGTCAAAATCATTAAATATTGTCATTATTAAGAGTATTTCCTATTAATGTAGACCTGTTATTTTCTGGCTTTTATTATTAGGTTACTTTTATTATTAAATTAATATTAAAGTCATAGTGCATCACCGCAGAACTGACACATGTGAGGAGAATAAAACATTAGGCTGTTAGCTTAGACTACTCAGTGAAAAGGTTTTAAAATGTATTTTAAGACAGGTTTATTAAAGCCTACAATCAATTATAGGACTATAGCCTAAATACAATTGTTACTCTTCAGTAAAACTTCATCAATTTTCTGCACCAACTTTCAAAAACTATCTGTTCAACACAAATAATGTTTCTTCTGATTGTTCTCACTCTGTTTGGGCCACAAGAGAAACATTAAAGAAATGAATTAAATCAGTTATATATACCTCACATTAGTAGATGAGTCTCTCGTGGTCTCTGAGAGAAAACACTGTTAATGTGTGCGTCAGGTGCTGAAAGTGCGGTCAGTTTTGACTCTTTCCAATACTACAATCATACAAACCCTGAATAATCAGATGTGTCGTGGACACACGCTCTGAATGTGCTGAAACACGGCAAACAAACACAGATAATTCAAACAATGCATTTATGACGGTAATATTCTCTTTATAATATTGTGTTTGACAGTCATTGCTGCTGTGCACAAGCTGTGTGTGAAGCTGAACACCGGTAAACTGAAGTACTGCCAGCTTACACACGGAAACACATCTTATATTCAGATATTCATGCAACATAAATATATTACAACTTATATATGTACAAAAGGATGCAACTGCAGATGTGAACTCAAACTAAGTTGTGTGCTAATCAGAATGTGTAACTGTTGTTGATTTCTCTCGGCTCTTCCTGCAACAACACACTGAAACACAGAAACCAAACCAAAAGAACTCATAACGTTTCATTATAACAGTGTTCTCACTATAATGTTATATATGACGATCTGAATCATAGTTATTAATGTAGTAAACTGCTGTTTGAGCTGTGCGCTGAGCTAAAGATGATCACCAGCGGACTGAAGCGCTCAGTTAACACGCTTTAGGCTATAACTTAACCAAACAAAGAACAATCTGATTTATATGCATGAAATAAACACAATATTCACAACGTACAGTCTCACAAAAGACTAAATGCACAAGCGAACGTAACTGTGCTAGTCGTGTGGATCTGTATGTGCTCTTCTCTTAACCACTCACTCAAACACGGACGAACAGAGATTCCCTTACATGCGTACAGTAGCTAATAATCTCATTATAATGACAGACTCGTCCTGCACATGCTGCAGTTCACCGGGTTTCCCTTTCCAAAGTGCTTCCAGTGATATTTCAAGCTATTAAAAACTATCATGGTTATGCTTGGGTATCGGGTATCGATTGGAACCGCGACTAGCATTGCGATTTATTTATTTATTTATTTTCCTGAATCGTTCAAAAGTTAAAATTTCGATTCCTAGTACGCCAACTGGAAGAAGAAGAAACCACTGAACACCAGCAAAGAAGCATACACTGGAAGTGTAGGCATAATCGAGCGAGTCAAACATGGATAGCGTGTGTCGGCGGTGTGGACTTTCCTAAACAAAACAAAATCTCGACAAAAGGCAACATTTGCATCAAGATTGTTTCGTGCATGGGGGGGAGCACGTCGAACAAGATAAAACACCTCCGAGTTCATGGAGTAGAAATAAATATTTGCCCCGTCTTTGACGCACTGCCCGTCCTCCGCTGCCTCTTCTTTCTTCTATTTATGTGTTCAAGCTTCTTCTACACCCAGCGAATGTGTCTTCTCCACAGGAGATCATAAAGTCATCTGTCCTGAACGCTCACGCATCCTGCCGGAGAAGGCAGATATGATCATTTTACTGAACAAGAACTGTTTCTGATTTTATACGGTACCTGCTGCTGATCTATACTGGGTTTTACAAGTTGTTTCTTATTGTAGGACCCTATTATTTCCACGATGCAGAAAACGTGGAAGGAATCGCGGAATCCAGTCTAAAAACTGAATTTACAGTTTATCCCGGAATGTCATGGAATGTGCCAAATTTTGAATGAATTAATCAAATGTTGGTCATTGCACTTGCATCAAATCGCGATATGGAATAGTATCTGTAAATATTAAGCCAAAAAAGTCTATTTAAATCTCTGCAGGAATTATCATCGGCTCAAAGATATCGGCCAGATTCTCGTATCGGTTCGATAACGATAACAGAGAAAAATACATTTATCGGCCGATATTGATATGATGGCTGATATATCGTGCATCACTACATCTATCAGCTCCTGAGTGTGCATCTCTTATCTTTAGGAAATGTATTAATGTATGAAACAAGTAGATCTTGAGTGAGTCACTGAATCAGAATCCCCCGAGAGATAGTTTACTTGTCTAGTATGGTTTCATCAGAACTACACACACAGCTCTTGATACAGTCCAGATACTTCTGTTCTCAGGAGGACATCAGATCTCTGACCGCACACATCGTGGATAACTTCACCACGGCGCTGGAGTCCATCGAGTACGTGCAGACCTTCAAGGGTCTGAAGCAGCGCTACGAGCAGGAGAAGGAGCGCCAGAGCCGAGGCTTCAGCAGGTGATGATCACACTCTTACTCTGTTCACCTCTAGACAACACAGCATTCAGTACACGCGACTTCTGGAGCAGATCACTGCATCCCTGGTCACACTCGTTAGAAATGACTGCTGTCTGACAGAAACAGCTGGATCTCTCTCTGTTTAATCTGTATTACACACGGTCCAGTGGTGTACTAGCGTTAGCATGAGCGCTGCAGGTGCAGTATGTGTGTAAGCCTGCAGTGATCTCTCACAGGTACCGCAGGGACACACGCTCCTTCGAGGAGGACGAGGACACGTGGCTGAACGAGGATGAGGAGGAGGACGAGGTCCCGGACACCGGCCTGGACAAGTGCAAGAGCGACTACGGGAAGTTCATGGAGAGCGAGAAAGGTATGAGTGCCCTCAGAGTCCTGCAGGGTTCCTTTACTCACTCTTCCACAGATGAAGACCTGGAGAAAGCCTTGAGTTCATAAGAGCATGGGCTGATGAGTGTGTGTGTGTGTGTGTGTGTGTGTGTGTCTGGTGGTCCAGTGAAAGAGAGTCAGGACAAGGAGAACCAGGCCAAGCGGAAGTTCAGCTTCTGTCACTCGGCTGGAGCGGCTAACACCGCTAACGGCTCCAGACCTCCACCCTCCACCTCCTCCAGCAGAGCTGCAGCGCCACCTTCAGGCCAGACGGCCCGGGTACGTCACATGATCACCTCCAGAAGCACAAGAGTGTGTGTGTGTGTGTGTGTGTGTGTTCTGAAGCTGTCTGTGCTCCGCAGACTGGACTCGTGGACTACCCAGACGATGAAGACGAGGAGGACGAGGAGGAGGACGCTGAGGAGGAGCAGGCGCCGCACAAGAGACCTCGTCTGGGCTCGTAAAGCCCCCGGTGAGCCGTCACAGCAGGGGCTGATGGGAGGCCGCGCAGGCTAGCAGGACTAGCAGAACTAGCCACACTGACGGAGCTGAAGAGCTGCTGAAGCACAGGCTCCTCGGTGGACTTCTTCTGACGCTGGTGGAGTCAGGCGCTCAAGGTTTTAAACACATATAATATTAGTCGATGTTTTGATTTGTGTGATCTGTGGACTGATGTAAGGTCAGAGAAGACCCAAGCTGACCGGACTCCAACCTTCAGACGGCTAGATTCAATATTAAAGACAAACGCTTTTAGTTCTTCCCCTCGTTTGTGCACACTTTCCTACTAGCAACGCCTCCGTTAAACTGCATTTGTATGAATTTGATATTTTTTACAATTTTCAGATTAAATTTGGTCCTGCAATTAAACCCGGTTGTTCAGTATTTTGTGACTCACCAGAAGCATGATGGAGGATGATGACCACACGTGTGTCCAGAGCTGGACTGAACTAGCTCACACGCATCAGGAGGAAACACACACACACACACACACACTATCAGTCTGTTAATGACCCGACCGACAGTGTGTAAGGTGTCACATCACTCACTTTTTAATTCGGTCATTTTGGAGGGATTTAAAATTGAATTGTTCATTTGCTTCATTGCCTCAAGTTATTCATATTTGTGTGTATTTAGTATAAATGTGAGCAGTGTTAGCGATGCTGAAGATCTCCGTCTCTGGAGGAGAACAGTGTGTGGAGAGGAAGCTGCTGTTCTCTCTCTGTCCTCTAGAGGCAGCACTGCTCTACACAGATCACCACATCACTCTGGGTCAGAGTTCAGCGCTGCTTTTACTGAAGTATGAACCTGAAGAATTAATCTACTTGAATCACATTATTACAAAATTTTTATAGTTCTCACTAGACCAATGTTAATACAGACAAGCTCAGTCATGTCTGTGCTGAAGCAGGAGGATGAGGATGAGGATGAGGATGAGGTGGTCAGGAGCGGATCCCTGGACTGGAGGACGGACGGACACTGACCATCGGAGGACCTGAGCTCACTTCTGATCACACACACACATCTCAAACACTCATGCCCTTCTTCCAGGTGGCAAGCTCCCGTTTCCTGTTTCCTGTTGTCAGTGCTGGGAAGGTGACTGTAGAAATCTAACAGATCACACGTTACTCTGTTTAAAATGTGATGAATAGTGTGACTATCTCAGCTTCCTACAGTAGTGTAACTGATCACATGATGACTTCTCTAAATGTCATCTATGTCTTCTACACTGTTCTGAACTGATCACTGATCATCAAGATTACAATCATTTAAGTCATCGTGAAATCAGACTTCAGCGCCCATCTAAAACCATAACAATATAGTAGCTATGATAGTGTTTATGATATCTAATCTTTGATTAACAATGTCTTGACCAAAGGTTCATATAAAGCACACACACATGACCCAGACAGGAAGTGAGTTGGGTCATCAGTCGTTCATCTGTTGGGTCAGCTGCTGAACCAGAGGAACACGCTGTGTGTCAGATATCATACGAGGAGCATGTTCTTCCAGGAGTGACCACACACACACACACACACACTGAGTTACTCTTGATGATCTGAAGGGTTCTTCTCATCAGATCCAGGACCAGGAACATGAACGCTCGAACACTAGCTCGCTCTGTTCACTGGTGTATCTTCACTCTTGTGTTAGTCTCGATGGCTTCTGTCCTCCTCACGTGTAAATCTCTCTATGATCACAGCGTCGCATGATCAAATGTAAGGTTTACTCTGCTATGACTCGCTCTCATCCCTCTGGTCCTGATATAAACTGATATAACTCTATTTCTTCTGATAGAATGCATCATTAGAGATAATAGACACGGTAACTGAGGTTAACAGAAGAGTTCTTCTGACTGATCCAGCTCAAAACATGACAGATCTAGATTAGAAACATTTGTGCTAACTCTTTATTCTAAGGTTTCTTTCTTACAGGTTACTTTTATAATAATATGTTATGCATAATTTCATAACCCTAACTGTACAGTAATGAATGTGTGGTAGCGCTGCAAGGTAAGATTGTTGTTGATGAAGTGCTCAGTGCTTCATCTTGTGTCTGTAATAGTGAATGTGTATTAATGAGTCATTATGACCACACTGTGAGTCACTGAGTGAAGAAGCTCACTTTAATATCGTCTGTAGATATACTGCAGAGCCAGAAAACACTGAGAGACCTCAAGAGGAACTCAAGTACCTTTAAAACAAACCAGCCAGAATCCCAGCGCTCCCTTTACTGTGTTTATGACAGAAATAAGGGTTATGACATATAAATATAAAACTGCTTCTACAACTGTTTGTTTATTAAAGGAGAAGAAAAAAAAGTGTTCCCATTCAGTCAAACCAAAAGATATATATCTACACTCACCTAAAAGATTATTAGGAACACCTGTTCAATTTCTCATTAATGCAATTATCTGATCAACCAATCACATGGCAGTTGCTTCAATGTATTTAGGGGTGTGGTCCTGGTCAAGACGATCTCCTGAACTCCAAACTGAATGTCAGAATGGGAAAGAAAGATGATTTAAGCAATTTTGAGCGTGGCATGGTTGTTGGTGCCAGACGGGCCGGTCTGAGTATTTCACAATCTGCTCAGTTACTGGGTTTTCACACACAACCACCGCAGTCCTGTGGGAGAAAATGCCTTGTTGATGCTAGAGGTCAGAGGAGAATGGGCCGACTGATTCAATCTGATTGAAGAGCAACTTTGACTGAAATAACCACTCGTTACAACCGAGGTATGCAGCAAAACATTTGTGAAGCCACAACACACACAACCTTGAGACGGATGGGCTACAACAGCAGAAGACCCCACCGGGTACCACTCATCTCCACTACAAATAGCAAAAAGAGGCTACAGTTTGCACGAGCTCACCAAAATTGGACAGTTGAAGACTGGAGAAATGTTGCCTGGTCTGATGAGTCTCAATTCAAAACTGAATGAGAACATGGACCCATCATGCCTTGTTACCACTGTGCAGGCTGCTGGTGATGGTGTAATGGTTTGGAGGATGTTTTCTTTGCACACTTTAGGCCCCCTAGTGTCAATTGGGCATCGTTTAAATCCCACGGCCTACCTGAGCATTGTTTCTGACCATGTCCATCCCTTTATGACCACCATGTACCCATCCTCTGATGCTACTTCCAGCAGGATAATGCACCATGTCATGAAGCTCGAATCATTTCAGATTGGTTTCTTGAACATGACAATGAGTTCACTGTACTGAAATAGCCCCACAGTCACCAGATCTCAACCCAATCTTTGGGATGTGGTGGAACAGGAGCTTCGTGTCCTGGATGTGCATCCCACAAATCTCCATCAACTGCAAGATGCTATCCTATCAATATGGGCCAACATTTCTAAAGAATGCTTTCAGCACCTTGTTGAATCAATGCCACGCAGAATTAAGGCGAAAGGGGGTCAAACACAGTATTAGTATGGTGTTCCTTATAATCCTTTAGGTGAGTGTGTGTGAATATATATAATTAGTTTAAATTTTAGTAGTGGGTGCAGGAGTCTATAGTTCATTGTGAGGATAGCAAAATAAATTAAACTGTGACATACTATACCTAAAATCTCTAAACTAGACTACAGCTAATAAACTGTGATATACACGTGCAGACACTCGATTATGAGCGCGTGACGTCACTGTGATGTGAATATAACATGCTTATTCTCATATAACACACGTGTTCATACTGCTGCCACAACGCTGTGTGTGTGTGTGTGTGTGTGTGCTGCTCACTCCGGAGTGTGTGATGTGATGTTTCCAGACAGTGGGCGTGTTCTCGATGGCGCACTGATACACTAGTCCTAGTCCCGCCTGTGTGCTCTGTAGCGGCTGTGTTCTGAATGAACGCTGTGTTTATACACTAGATCTAGTGTATGTGTGATAGCTGGGCGGTGTTTGTGCACACTGGGCTCGGGGGCGGTGTCTGACCCGCTGTGCGGCGGAAGTGCAGCAGTAAATCAGTGCCCTCGGTAGTGTGCTCGCTGAAGTACAGGCGGCGCTTTGTTCCCTCGCGTCACGCTGCAGTAACGGAGAACAGCGGCTCTCGCTGGGGATGAAGGGCTCGGTCTCGGTCTCCGGCGGAGAATAAGCGCAGGATCCTCGCTTCTCATGAGTCTCCCGCGGCTGGACGAGTGACAGCGGCTTCATAAACACTCGGATCTCACACACTCACGGTTTATTCCCGATCCACGGACACGATGGAGCAGGACGCGATCACGCCTTTGTTGGAGGATTTTCTGCTGTCTCCGCTGGTGTGCTGGGTGGGTACCGCGATGATCGCGTCGCGCCGCGTCGTGATGGTCTGCAGCGCTTCATCTGTGTGTGTGTGTGTGTGTGTGTGTGTGTGTGTGTGCGCGCAGGTGAAGACGGTCTCTCCGCTGGGCTCCGACGGCTCTCCTCTGTCCGAGTTCATGACGCTGGTGGACGGGGTTTATTTGAACGACATCATGACGGAGATGTGAGTACAGACAGATTCGTGTTTATAGAGTCACACATACGGGATATAACATGCTGAATCACAGTTATCCTGCTGTATTTGACTGATATCACTGTCAGCTGGGCTGTGATTGGGCCGCCTCTCGTCACGTGACTGTGTTTGTGATTATGAGTGCCATATTGGTTTGGATGCAAGAGTTCAATATGTCTGACCGAGGCCGGCAGCCAATCAGATTGAAGGATGGCCGCTGGCTCTGGAGTCGTAAACGGGTTGTGTTCAGTTCAGTGTTTTATGGCCTTCTCTCAGTCTGCTTTACTCAGATGTAGGTCACTGATTGTGTTGCATGAGTGTTCACTGCTGACAGGACCAGAGGAATCCAGTCCTCACCCTTTCACACTGCACGCTGGACCCGGACCATTGTGTGAACGCAAACACGTCCCTGGACTGATCCCAGCTCTGGCGCCTAGTAACGTAGCCAGGTTCAGTCCAGAACGAGCTAGTGTGAACAGAAGCCAGATCTAATGCTGTAAAGAGTGTGTCAGGATCAGTCCTGGGATGTGTTTGCGTTCACACACAAGGTTTCCCAGGACCGGTGTCCCGGTATGCCTGGGCTTTTATAAATGTGAACCAAATCATTTATATATTAAAGAGGTGTTTGGGGTGGGGATAAATTAAACGTGATCTGCGATGATGCCATAATCGCAGTGCATTGTGGTCTATGGAGCAGCCTTAAATGTGCTCCCTCGGTCAGAATCGAGGGGTCAGGGGTCGGTCCATATGGACTCCCCTCGTCCCCTTGATGTGGAACACACTTCAGATGTCCGAGGGGAAGTGTTTAGGGAGGATTGTGAGTGTGTGTCTGGACTGCAGTGGAACACAGCCTGGATGGTTTCTGTCTTCTGATTGGCCAGCGCAGGTCTAGCATCATAGCGGATCATTATGACACCGCTAATGCTAACCGCTCAGGACACGTGAAGCAGTGTTATACGTCGATTCACAGTCGAGGCTAGTGTTGATATCCTCATATCGTGAGCCCAGGAGATCGCTAATACATGGTGTTATCATGCTAATTTACTCATTTATTTACATATCTGGAAAGTGAACTAACTACAGCGTGAGGCTAAAAGCTGCCTTATGCTTTTAATATGACTGAAATTGTATTTAAAGGGTTAGTTAACCTAAGTATTAAGATTATGTCATTAATAACTCCCTCATGTCATTCCAAACCCGTGAGACCTCTGTTTATCTTCATGACACAGTTTAAGATATTTTAGATTTAGTCCGAGAGCTCTCAGTCCCTCCATTGAAGCTGTGTGTACAGTCTACTGTCCATGTCCAGAAAGGTAAGAAAAACATTATCAAAGTAGTCCATGTGACATCAGAGGGTCCGTTAGAATATTTTGAAGCATTGAAAATACATTTTGGTCCAAAAATAGCAAAAACGATGACTTTTATTCAGCATTGTCTTCTCTTCCGTGTCTGTTGTGAGAGAGAGTTCAGAACAAAGCAGTTTGTGATATCCGGTTCATGAACGAATCATACGATGTAACCGGATCTTCTTGAACCAGTTCACTGAATCGAACTGAATCGTTTTAAAGGCCATGTTGCAGGTTAACCACCACTGTTGATTAATGGGTACATAAATCACTCAAGATATGTATATGATTTTTAAAATGTCTCAAAAATGGTCTTAAAGACCAGTTTAAGTTTTTGGTATTAAAGTTTGTTTTACGCAGCTCGGTGATGACGTCACGTTGGGGAGAAGTGGAGGAAAGGTAGCCTCAGTCTAGTATGATGCAGCGTTCCAGACAGCCTGTAACCTGTGTTTTTACAACCTTAAACCCGTGAAAGTGCACTGGAATGGCAATCAAACCCGTGACTTCCCACCCGTGAACTCGTGTCTCATACTAGATCGATGTACTCAGAGTTCAGAGGTCACACAGCACGCGAAACAACAGTGACAGCCCCTACGAATAATACTGCCTACGGATGCAGGGTTTATGCAAGTAGTACACGTTGAAAAAACGATTTCAGGTCAATGTAACGTTGCGATAGAAACTGGGATGAGGAAGAGGTGACGAGGGCAAACATGTATGATGACCCACAGCCGTGTAATTTCGATCGAGCCAGTCGTGAGAGGACAAATGAGGAATTGCCAAGACCTGATGTCTGTCAAAGCCTATAACGCATGCTCCGAGGAGAATGAGTGGAGAGTTGGTGAAGTGTCCTGGTGCATCGCAGTAATGAGCACTGGAGCTAGTCTACGTCAGCAGTGCTGGTAAACTTTGTCATCTAGAAATAGAAGGCATCATGCTAGCTATATGGACGTTTCTAAGCGTTTATCTCTTCCTCCGGTGAAAATGTTGTTGCAAACGTAGCCGTGTGTCTGTCGCTGTGTTTGACAGGAGCTTGTGTGGGTGCCGTCCCATGGAAACTGCGTTCGAAAGCTTGTGCTGTAGGGAAGCGAGTGTGTTTGGGTCGCTGTTGGTCGATATCTCTCTATCTATCTTTCAGTATATCTATCTATTAATCTATAATCTGCGCTATCTGAATACTCTCGTCTACTACTCGTCTCTGTAGTCACTCTCAATGCTCTCAAGGCGGTTTGGTAAATTCTCTCCCCAACGTGACGTGATGCAATGCATTGTGGGGGAACTGAAGATGAACACCGAGACAGATAACGAACAATAGACTGACTCGTTCACGAGTGAAGAATTGGTTGCATCGGTTTTCGGATCACCAGTGCTTCTTTCGGACAGTTCGATTCAATAAACCGTAGGGGTGTCACGATTCTCCAAATCCTCGATTCGATTGCATTTTCGATTCTAAGCTCACGGTGCGATTCGATTCTCAATTTTTATATTTATTCTCTTTAAAGCACAGATTGTCATTTTTCAAACTAGACTTTTATCTAATATAATATCTGACCTTTGTTTGCAATGTACCACACTACATTGTCAAATGTAAAACTTTTATTAACAACATAATGTAACAATAACTTATATCTTTAGTCAATTGAAAACTTAAAATAAACTGCCATCCAGTTTCTCTTTTGTAAGTGCAGTCTTCACAAAAGATGACATTCAAGTTCACAACAAAACAAACAAAAACAATAAAACAGACATGTCCATGGTCTCTGAACAATTAAGTGTCTTAAACTATTTCCGAACAGATGAACATATACCACACTGATAACTACTTTTTATCCCCTGAGAATGATGACTATTTGTTCATTCTTTCATGTTCTTCCTAAAGATGGATATGTTGTTTAGAGCTGCTGCAGTGGTACTTCTGCGGAAAAAAGTGACCACCCTCCTGACTCTGCCCAAAAGACGGGAAATCTGGTTTACTCCCAACCCCTTCTGGGAGGCCAGATTCACAGTGTGGGCTAAACATCCAATGTGTGGTGACAATCCTGCTGCATTTGAGGCATTGACAATGTTCTTCGCATTATCAGTTGTCACAGGGATGGTTGAATTCCACTACCACTTCCCTCAGCACTTCTGCTAAATCTTCACTTGTGTGTGCTTCATATATGGGGCGAGTTTGAAGGACTGGATTTTGAATTTCCCAGTCATCATTAATGTAATGTGCTGTGACAGTCATGAAGCTCTGTGTTGCTCTGGATGTCCAGCAATCTCTAGTCAAGGCAACTAAATGTGTGCTGCTCAGACCTTCAATAACTTTCTCTTTCACATTATTGTACATGGAGGGAATCACCATAGCTGTGAGATGCGTTCTACTTGGGATTTCGTAGCGTGGCTCTAGCACGCTTATTAAATGCCTAAAACCAGAGTTTTCCACCACCGAATAAGGTCGCATGTTCGCGGCTATGAATACTCCTACCGCACGCGTAATTGCATTTGCATGACTTGAGTTGCTTGGAAGTTTAATTCCAAATGAAGACGGAAGAGTAGTTTGTGTAGTTGATGGTTTAACAGATAAATCTGTTTTTGTGGTGCCTGTGGAGATGCCCTGCCATGTTAGTCGTGCTGCCAGTGAGAGAATGTGGTACACGCACATAGCACAGCTTGCAAACTGTTGTTT
>NC_068408.1:25241570-25249070 GCF_023724105.1 Carassius gibelio | reverse complement strand
AGGGTACAGGATCTAATAAACATGTTGTTGGTTTAGATACAGTGATAAGTTTATTTAGCTCTTCCTGTCCTATAGTTGTAAAGCACTGCAGTTTATCTTTGGGTGTGATGGATGAAACTGAAGTGTTAGACGCTGTAGAATCTACATTCGCTATTATATTTCTAATGTTATCTATTTTATCAGTGAAGAAATTCATAAAGTCATTACTATTTAACGTTGATGTAATATTAGAATCAGGTGGCGTCTGGTTCAGTCTGAAGACCAGCACACGTCTGGAGAAAGAAGTCAGTTTGTGTCACCCCAGGCCTGTTTATTGTGCTCTGTGTGACCTGGTGTCTCCCTGTGTTTGATTTGATTAGTTCACCTGTGTCTTGTTTATCGTCCTCACCCGTCTGCCCCTCATTAATAACCTTATTTTAGTTGGAGTGTGCTTGGTTTTATCTTCATCTGGTGTTGAGTATGTCCTGAGAAGCTTGTGTTGGAAGTTACCTCTCTTGGATTACCTGTTC
The DNA here is from genome assembly GCF_023724105.1 of Carassius gibelio. Lineage (NCBI taxonomy): Eukaryota > Metazoa > Chordata > Actinopteri > Cypriniformes > Cyprinidae > Carassius > Carassius gibelio. The sequence continues at coordinate 25,248,561 of NC_068408.1, read as the reverse complement.
TCCTGTGGATTTGGAATAAACGACTGTTGGTATTTATTGTAGCGTGACAGTTTGTTGTAAACTAGATTGACAGATCAATGCCATTGGTTTTCTTAAGTGAAAACTAACCAGATTACATTATATCATATTACCATGGTCATGAAATGCTGCTTTTTATTTTTACAGGACAATAGTATTTATTATTACAATAAATGCTAAACCTGTAATGTGCTCAAATATTTATTTTTAATAATGGGGGGGTGGGGGGTTGTGGTCAGATTTTCCTGATTTTTTTGTTATCAGAGTCTGATGTGGACTTTACCAATGTAATCACTCATTTAAGTGACCAGAGTATGAATCTGAGCAGTTAAATTCCTATTTAAATTTTTCTTTTAGTAAAGATCAAATATTCTCTTAAATAAAAACGTAACAATTAATTAAAGGTGCAATAGGCAGTTGTCTTCAAGAGAGTTTTTTGTTATACCGGTTGAAAGTCTCTTCACGTCCCGATAGAGATCATTAAGTGGTTTAAATGTATTTATCTGTATTTATATATTCTGTGGAAGGCGTAGGACCAAGAAATGTACGTCCAATCAAAGCTCTGTCCGAGTGTTTTAAATGTGTTTCCTCCCTGTCTGTCAGCGTGTATCTGCACACCTCTACACACACTGTTCACACACACACACTATACATCATCAGTGTGTTCACACACGCTCTGCAGACAGAGCTAGTACAGCAGACAAACATCAACATCTGATCTTCCTTCCTGGTATTGTAGTACTATTAAAGTCTTCTCGCTGGTTAATGACACATGATGTAACCCAGCGGTTCCCAGTTCCAGTCTGTCTTAATTATTAGCACACTGATTCAGATGACCAACTCCAGCTACGTGAATGAACTGTGTTCCAGTCTGCGTTCACTGCTCCCTACTCCCTGAGCAGGGCTTTACTTCACTTCAGAACATGGACTGAATGGGAACCGCTGCTGAAGTCTGCTGTAGTAGTGTTGTCTCTGGTATTCTGGTCTGTGAGCATGAATGTGTTCAGGGGGCGTGGCTTTGAGCGGTGACAGGGAGGATGGGACGTTAGCTTTCAGTGCTATCAGGCTAGTGTTAGCATCTCCTCTTGCACCTTCAATAAAAAAAATATTTACGTTGCTAAAAATAAAAAGCAAAAATGTGAGTAGACAGGGAAAGTGAGCTTCTGGCTGGCAGAATGAATGTCCATCAGCTAGGGCCACACGATTATGACAAAAATCATCATTGTCGATTATTCCCTTGAAATTGAAATTGTGATTTATTAATAATGATTATTTCAAACAGATGTATGCTATTGTTTGAAGCTGCATGCCATATTTATATATAAAAGATACATATAAAATATAAAAAAAAACACTCTTCCTGAACTTGTATTGCTTTTCTATAGCATTGAGCCTTAAAGCTCAACTATATATTGGTTTGGTTTCTTCTTTAAACAAACAAAAAAAAGTAATTATGCATGGTATAATAATGTTATAGTAAAACAAAAAAAAGAGAGAGAATTGTTTACCAAAGGAAAGGAAATGATCAGGGCTCCAGGCTAACACTGCTCCAGCTGCTGGTTTAGTGACACTGAAACACTGAACAAGTAATAATACACAAGCTTAGTCTCCTAGAAATACACATTAGAACAGGAGCTTGAGTTGGGATGCAGATCTACATCTATCTTCATTAACAAAAACAGTACTGTTGTGAAATCTGTAACAGTCTCATCATACATGTGTAGGTCATATAGTACAGCACCTCATTACCATGGTAAAACATTAGCCTAAAGACATTCAATTACAAATCCACATCAACTGATAGAATAATTAACAAAATTATGTAGTTATATTCCATTACTCCTTTAATATATATATATATATATATATATATATATATATATATATATATGAATATCCTACTTTTCTGCCACTGGACCATTATTACCATTACTACAGTAAAACTATGGTAAATGTGGGTGATTTGTGGATGGAAATGTCTAACTGGATTGTTGTAGCACTGTTATGCATCCGTGTTGACGAGAATAACAGCTCTGATTGATTTGGCTATAAACTACTTTAAATGAAAGAGACATGATTTGAACTCTGAACTCTGCGCTGGACTCGAGTGCTTCTTACTGGATTTCACAGCGTTGTTTCGTGCGTGATCGCGTCTGCTCACTGTAATAAAGGTCTGTGTGATTCAGAGTTCAAACGAGTACATGTTTGGTGTTTAACATATCTATGACGACTATCAGTTAAACTAAATCTCTTTTATCCAGAGTGTTTAAGTTTTAAACCCCGCTCTTAAACACAGAATAAGGCAAGTGGATATTTTTAATTGTTTATTTATTTTTGTAATCGCAGCTTTGAACTATTATGTAATCATGGCATCCGTAATCGTGATTAAAATATGTGATTGATTGTGCAGCCCTACTGTCAGAACTGATTGATTATGGCCAATATCATAATCAGGATTATTTTGGTTAATATTGTAATCACAATTATTTAACACGATTATGAGTGGGCCAGAATTAAACTTCCTCAGGTTCCTATTAAGGGTACTAATCTCCTTCAGTCAGGAGCAGTGTGTCTGTTTTATTGTTTGATTAATATCAAGCACATGGTCACTTTAAGAGCCGCTCAGATGCACATGTATTTTCATTCTCTACTGTTGATGTTCACTTATTACATAACCAACAATGGTTCATGTAAATAATCACAATCACAGTTTAAGCTAAACGTTCACTTTACATCTGCGTTGTTCCTGAGGAACAGCACGAGTACCTTTAGCACCTTTAAAAACATGAATAAATATAGTCAACTTGAATAAACCAAGGAAGTCTCATTTTACAAAAGTTATTTGACTGATTTGCACGTGAAATTCGACTTTTATGGAGGAGCGAAAGCGCAGCATTGGAAAGGGGGCAGAATGAGGCACAATAAGCATTTTATCGCAATTAATGTATTTTCAGAATCATTGGAGGCTGAGATCAAAATTGAAAGTGTAATTTTGAAAAATTGCAAACGTCTAATGTCCGTGTGGTTTCTTCTGACAGAAACCCAAAGAGCAGTGTCCAGAGAGCCCATAGGAAGGTGAAGAACGAGCCAACACTGCGCATCCAGAACCTGTCCCTCCTCGTGCAGCAGATCAAGTCCTGCTATCAGGTGAGCGTCAGACTGATATATGAGTGTGTGTTCGCTGATCGTGTGTGTGTGCTGATCGTGTGTGTGTGCTGAACGTGTGTGCGCTGATCGTGTGTGCGCTGATCGTGTGTGCGCGCTGATCGTGTGTGCGCGCTGATCGTGTGTGTGCTGATCGTGTGTGCGCTGATCGTGTGTGTGCGCTGATCGTGTGTGTGTGCTGATCGTGTGTGCGCTGATCGTGTGTGCGCTGATCGTGTGTGTGTGCTGATCGCGTGTGCGCCGAACGTGTGTGCGCCGAACGTGTGTGTGCGCCGATAGTGTGTGTGCGCCGATAGTGTGTGTGCGCCGATAGTGTGTGTGCGCCGATAGTGTGTGTGCTGATCGTGTGTGCGCTGATCGTGTGCGCTGATCGTGTGTGCGCTGATCGTGTGTGTTCGCTGATCGTGTGTGTTCGCTGATCGTGTGTGTTCGCTGATCGTGTGTGCGCTGATCGTGTGTGCGCTGATCGTGTGTGCGCTGATCGTGTGTGTTTGCTGATCGCGTGTGTGTGCTGATCGCGTGTGCGCCGAACGCGTGTTCGCCGATAGTGTGTGTGCGCCGATAGTGTGTGTGCGCTGATCGTGTGTGTGCGCTGATCGTGTGTGCGCTGATCGTGCGCGCTGATCGTGTGTGCGCTGATCGTGTGTGCGCTGATCGTGTGTGTTCGCTGATCGTGTGTGCGCTGATCGTGTGTGCGCTGATCGTGTGTGTGCGCTGATCGTGTGTGCGCTGATCGTGTGCGCTGATCGTGTGTGCGCTGATCGTGTGTGCGCTGATCGTGTGTGTTCGCTGATCGTGTGTGCGCTGATCGTGTGTGTTCGCTGATCGTGTGTGCGCTGATCGTGTGTGCGCTGATCGTGTGTGCTGATCGTGTGTGCGCCGATCGTGTGTGTTCGCCGATCGTGTGTGCTGAACGTGTGGACGCTGATCGTGTGTGCGCTGATCGTGTGTGTGCGCTGATCGTGTGTGCGCTGATCGTGTGTGCGCTGATCGTGTGTGCGCTGATCGTGTGTGCGCTGATCGTGTGTGCGCTGAACGTGTGTGCGCTGATCGTGTGTGCGCTGATCGTGTGTTCGCTGATCGTGTGTTCGCTGATCGTGTGTTCGCTGATCGTGTGTTCGCTGATCGTGTGTGGGTGCTGATCGTGTGTGCGCTGATCGTGTGTGCGCTGATCGTGTGTGCGCTGATCGTGTGTGTTTGCTGATCGCGTGTGTGTGCTGATCGTGTGTGCGCCGAACGTGTGTTCGCCGATAGTGTGTGTGCGCCGATAGTGTGTGCGCCGATTGTGTGTGCGCTGATCGTGTGTGTGTGCTGATCGTGTGTGTGCGCTGATCGTGTGTGAGCTGATCGTGTGTGTGCTGATCGTGTGTGTGCGCTGATCGTGTGTGAGCTGATCGTGTGTGTTCGCTGATCGTGTGTGTTCGCTGACCGTGTGTGCGCTGATCGTGTGTCCGCTGATCGCGTGTGTGTGCTGATCGCGTGTGCGCCGAACGTGTGTGCGCTGATCGTGTGTGCGCCGATAGTGTGTGCGCTGATTGTGTGTGCGCTGATCGTGTGATCGCTGATCGTGTGTTCGCTGATCGTGTGTGCGCTGATCGTGTGATCGCTGATCGTGTGTTCGCTGATCGTGTTTTCGCTGATCGTGTGTTCGCTGATCGTGTGTGCGCTGATCGTTTGTGTTTGCTGATCGCGTGTGTGTGCTGATCGTGTGTGCGCCGATCGTGTGTGCGCTGAACGTGTGTACGCTGAACGTGTGTGCGCTGAACGTGTGTGCGCTGATCGTGTGTGCGCTGATCGTGTGTGCGCTGATCGTGTGTGCGCTGATCGTGTGTGTGCTGACCGTGTGATCGCTGATCGTGTGTTCGCTGATCGTGTGTGCGCTGATCGTTTGTGTTTGCTGATCGCGTGTGTGTGCTGATCGTGTGTGCGCCGATCGTGTGTGCGCCGATCGTGTGTGCGCTGAACGTGTGTGCGCTGATCGTGTGTGTGCTGACCGTGTGATCGCTGATCGTGTGTTCGCTGATCGTGTGTTCGCTGATCGTGTGTGTGCTGACCGTGTGATCGCTGATCGTGTGTTCGCTGATCGTGTGTTCGCTGATCGTGTGTGCGCTGATCGTTTGTGTTTGCTGATCGCGTGTGTGTGCTGAACGTGTGTGCGCTGATCGTGTGTGCGCTGATCGTGTGTGTGCTGACCGTGTGATCGCTGATCGTGTGTTCGCTGATCGTGTGTTCGCTGATCGTGTTTTCGCTGATCGTGTGTTCGCTGATCGTGTGTGCGCTGATCGTTTGTGTGTGCTGATCGCGTGTGCGCCGATCGCGTGTGCGCTGAACGTGTGTGCGCCGATAGTGTGTGCGCTGATCATGTGTGCGCTGATCGTGTGTGCGCTGACCGTGTGTGCGCTGATCGTGTGTGCGCTGATCGTGTGTGCGCTGATCGTGTGTGCGCTGATCGTGTGTGCGCTGATCGTGTGTGCGCTGATCGTGTGTGTGCTGACCGTGTGATCGCTGATCGTGTGTTCGCTGATCGTGTGTTCGCTGATCGTGTTTTCGCTGATCGTGTGTGCGCTGATCGTTTGTGTGTGCTGATTGTGTGTGTGCTGATTGTGTGTGCGCTGATTGTGTGTGCGCTGATCGTGTGTGCGCTGATCGTGTGTGCGCTGATCGTGTGATCGCTGATCCTGTGTGCGCTGATCGTGTGTGTGCTCATCGTGTGTGTGCGCTGATTGTGTGATCGCTGATCGTGTGATCGCTGATCGTGTGTGCGCTGATCGTGTGTGCGCTGATCGTGTGATCGCTGATCCTGTGTGTGCTCATCGTGTGTGTGCGCTCATTGTGTGTGTGCGCTGATTGTGTGTTCGCTGATCGTGTGTGCGCGTGTTCGTGTGTGTGTGCGTGTGTGTGTGTGTGTGTGTGTGTGTGCTCCTGACCCTCTTTGCGTTCCAGGAGACGTTGCAGCAGCTGGTAGTGATGTCACTTCCTGACGTGCTGGTGCTGGGCCGGACTCCTCTGAGCGGTACGTCTCGCAGGAGAACACACTCAGTCTATCAGCCTCGCTGCTCAGATTTCACAGAATAATTTATTATTTAATCTGTTTCTGAATCTCTTGAATCTCTTTTGGTTTTAGCCTTGAACTGAATCCTAGCTGTCACACTGTCTCTTACAGGGATAGTTCACACCACTCCAAACGCATAAGACCTTCGTTCATCTTCAGAACACAAATTAAGATATATCTGATGAAGTCCGAGAGCTCTCTGACCCTACATAGACAGCACTGTAATGTTCCCAGGTCCAGAAGCATAGTAAAACAGTCCATGTGATGTCTGTGGCTCAACTGTTTGCTATGTTTCTGGATGTTGATCATGGTTACAACATTACTGTCAGAGAGCTCTTGGACTTCATCAGAAATATCATAATTTGTGTTCTGAAGATGAACGGAGGTTTCATGGGTTTGGAGTAGGGTGAGTAATTCATGACCGAATGTTCATTTTCGGCGATAGGACAATATTTGTCTGAGACACAACTATCTGAAAATCTGGAATCTGAGGGAGCAAAAAAATCTAAATATTGAGAAAATCATCTTTAAAGTTGTTCAAATGAAGTTCTTAGCAATGCATATTACTAATCAAACATTAAGTTTTGATATATTTACTGTAGGAGATTTACTAAATATCTTCATGAACATGATCTTTACTGAATATCCTAATGATTTGTGTCATAAGAGAAATGTATAATTGTGACCCATACAGTGTATTGTTGTCTATTTCTCCAAATATCCCTGTGCTCCTGATGACTGCTTCTGTGCTGCAGG
>NC_068408.1:25216570-25236570 GCF_023724105.1 Carassius gibelio | reverse complement strand
ATCTGCTGTAACTCACAGGAGAACTTGAGAAAGAGCTGGAACACTCCTGAAGTTTGATTAATAACCGTTGACATGCTCAGGACATTTGTAAAGGGAGACTGTTACTCTAACTGAATAATCAGTAGTCGGGGTATCGTTGTTTGATCAATTCCAATTCTTATCAATATCAATGTGGTTAAATAAAATCAAATATTCAGATATCAAACATATTTATTCTGTGTCTCTTTTTGCAAAACACTGAACAAAAATCATCCGGCTACAGGAATATCTGGACTGGATAAGAGCTGTGTGTGCAGAATAGAGCTGCAGCGTTCTGGATAAATTCAGACCTCTGGTTTTATTTGATTTTATTAATGGAGGTTGGTTGTAGTTCTCTCACATTTCAGAAGAATAAATATTTAGACAGTAATCAAAATCTTGGAATGATTCATTGACCCACTCAAGATTTATTGAAGTGATTTTGGGTTCCCTACCCTAGTCTCAGAGACAGGTGAGAGGTTTAGACACACACACAGTGTCCCGTGCGCTTGTGGAAGTGTTCAGGATGATTCTGCACATCAGAACGAGGACACTGCTCTTTACCTGGCTTCTGTTCTTGTGTCTTTCACTGCAGGGTAAAGGAGGACGGTCTATTTTAATCTGTGTGCCATAAAAGAACCGCACAGCTCCACTTCCTCTTCCCCACTGATCACTAACAAGATTCTTTTAGTTTCTGTGCAGTTTATCAAATGTAGTCACCGCTCTCATTTGGTCTCCAGTAAAGTTTCCTCATCTTAAGTGTGGTACAGTAGGATTCTCACAGCTTCAGTGACCTCATCATTAACCCGCTTCTGCAGACTAACTGCTCGATCGGCTGTGTGTTTCAGAGAGGAGAAGAGCGAGCAGCTGCTGGACTGCAGACAGGAGCTGGAGCACACGGAGAGCGAGGTCAAGAGACTGCAGCAGGAAGTGAGGCGTCTCTACATCACACTCCTGAGTGACACTGAGCTTAACTAAATCTCTGTCCTCTTAATTGCAAGTCCTGATGTGTAATGACTACAGTAATTCCTTTAACCACTTACACGCCACAGCTTTACACAGCCAGTAATAGCTCAGCCGATCATCACACATGTATTTACAGACGCTGTCTGATCCATGGCATCAACAGACCCTCATTCTGTGGAATACCAGGATCTAAATTAAGTTTTCCAAACCTGATCCCAGAGCCCATATGAATATCTATATCTAAAAGTCTTGCATTTAGTTTACCATTATGATGTCTAATATATATAGGTTAAAAGACTGATAAATATGATTGATCATCAAATAACCCTACCATAGATATGTGATGTTCTTACAGTCATATGCTGCAGTGTTGTGGCATGTCCAATAGAAATTGTTTTTTAACTGTGACTGATGAGCAGCATCGTAAATGTCGACTAGTTTAAGATGGCAGACATGCTGCCGTGTATGGAGCAGATAGATATAGATAAATATTCTTTGGGCTGTCCAAATAAAAGCAGATGTTTTATTTTTGTCTAATCCAAAAATGTAACTTCACTGTAGTAAGAAACAGATGTCAAGACGTATAAAGGTGTTTGTGTGTTTGTCAGAACCTGCAGTTGCTCTGTGACGCGCGGTCACTGCGGGCGTATCGGGATGAGCTGGACGCGCTCCGAGAGAAGGCCGTCAGGGTGGACAAACTGGAGAGTGAAGTGACACGCTACAAAGAGAAACTCCATGACATTGAGTTCTACAGGACCAGAGTGGAGGTGCGTTCACATCACTACATGTGTTCAGGAGGGAATGCTGGGAATGTCATGGGGAGAATTGATTGTGTGTGTTCACGATGGATTGCTGGGAATGTTGTGGAGATTATTGATTGTGTGTGTTCACTGTTCACGAGGGATTGCTGGGAATGCTATGGCGGTTGTTGATTGTATGTGTTTATAAGGGAATACTTGGAATGTTGTGAAGGTTATTGATTGTATGTGCTCACGAGGTAACGGTGGGAATGTCGTGGATATAATTGATTTTGTGCGTTCACAAGGGAATGCTGGGAATGTTGTGGAGGTTATTGATTGTTTGTGTGTGTTCACTAGGGAATGCTGGGAATGCCACGGTGGTTGTTGATTGTGTTTGTTCATGAGGGAATTCTGGGAATGTTGTGGAGGTTATTGATTGTGTGTGTTCACAAGGGAATGCTGGGAATGTTGTGAAGATTATTGGTTGTGTTTGTTCACATGGGAATGCTGGGAATGTTGTGAAGGTTATTGATTTTGTGTGTTCACGGGGGAATGCTGGGAATGCCACGGCAGTTATTGATTGTGTGTATTCACGAGAGAATGCTGGGAATGCCATGGTGGTTGTTGATTGTGTGTGTTCACAAGGGAATGCTGGGAATGCCATGGCGGTTGTTGATTGTGTGTGTTCACGAGGGAATGCTGGGAATGCCATGGCGGTTGTTGATTGTGTGTGTTCACTAAGAAATGATGGGAATGTTGTGAAGGTTGTTGATTGTGTGTGTTCATGAGGGAATTCTGGGAATGTTGTGGGGGTTATTGATTTTGTGTGTTCACAAGGGAATTCTGGGAATGTTGTGGAGGTTATTGATTGTATGTGCTCACGAGGTAACGGTGGGAATGTCGTAGATATAATTGACTTTGTGCGTTCACAAGGGAATGCTGGGAATGTTGTGGAGGTTATTGATTGTTTGTGTTTAGGAGGGAATGCTGGGAATGTTGTGGAGGTTATTGATTGTGTGTGTTCACAAGGGAATGCTGGGAATGCCACGGCAGTTATTGATTGTGTGTATTCACGAGGGAATGCTGGGAATGCCATAGCGGTTGTTGATTGTGTGTGTTCATGAGGGAATGCTGGGAATGCCATGGCGGTTGTTGATTGTGTGTGTTTACGAGGGAATGCTGGGAATGCCATAGCGGTTGTTGATTGTGTGTGTTCACGAGGGAATGCTGGGAATGCCATGGCGGTTGTTGATTGTGTGTGTTCACTTAGAAATTATGGGAATGTTGTGAAGGTTATTGATTGTGTTTGTTCACGGGGGAATTTCTGGGAATGTTGTGAAGGTTATTAATTGTGTGTGTTCACGGGGGAATGCTGGGAATGCCATGGCTGTTATTGATTGTGTGTATTCACAAGGGAATGCTGCGAATGCCATGGTGGTTGTTGATTGTGTGTGTTCACTAAGAAATTATGGGAATGTTGTTGATTGTGTGTGTTCATGAGGGAATTCTGGGAATATTGTGGAGGTTATTGATTTTGTGTGTTCACAAGGGAATTCTGGGAATGTTGTGGAGGTAATTGATTGTGTGTGTTCATAAGGGAATGCTGGGAATGCCATGGTGGTTGTTGGTTGTGTGTGTTCATTAGGGGTGTAAGAAAATATCGATATATGTGAGTTCCCTGATATTTTGTTTGCCGATACTGTATCGATTCTCCAAAACGGAATGCTGGGATTTTTCTGGCTGTAATTGCTTATATGTGTACATGTAGGAACTGAAAGAGGACTATCAGGTTCTCCTGGAGACCAAGAGCATGCTGGAGGATCAGCTGGAGTCATCCAGAGCTCGATCTGATAAACATCATGAGCTGGAGAAGGAAAATCTGCAGCTTAAAAACAAGATCCATGACATGGAGATGGTGAGAGAGCACAGAGCCATCAAATGTTTAGTCCATTGATACAGCACTATATAGCACCTCATTATTATGTCCTCAATTTCTAATTATTCCAAATTATTATTATTATGTGAAATGAATAATGTTTTTACCTCAGCGATGTTGTGCATGTGTTGTTATATTCAGGTTAAATGGTGTGATGTATCTAGTCAGATTGGGGCTGCTGTGTTTCAGGAGCGAGACATGGACAGGAAGCGCATGGAGGAGCTGCTGGAGGAGAACCTGACGCTAGCGGTGGCCCAGAAACAGAGCATGGACGAGTCTCTACATCTGGGCTGGGAGCTGGAGCAGCTCTCCAAGACCACACCTGAGCTCTCTGATGGTACGCTCAGCCCGCAGACCGCTGCATGTGGCCATATTTACTGACAAATCCCTGATTATGATGCTTTGCCAAGATGGTGAAGTGACCCAGATCCAGGATGTTTTCTGAGTCTGACGAGAGGCTGGTGTCTGGGACTGTCAGCGTGACTCTGAGAGCTGTTGTGTGTTGTGTGCAGTGCCGCAGAAGTCTCTGGGTCACGAGGTGAACGAGCTGACGTCCAGTCAGCTGCTGAAGCTGGAGAAGGAGAATCAGATGCTGCTGAAGAGCGTGGAGGAGCTGAAGGCCTCCAGTGAGAGCGGCGCACGCCTCCGACTGGAAAAAGACAACCAGAAGCTCAGCCAGCAGGTCAGAGTTCAAACACAGGTCTCACATTTGAAAACAGAATGTGTGAGAAGTTGTGAGACTTGACTTTAGAGAATGATGGTTTCAGCTGCTTACATTTTCAAAACTTTGCTTCTTTTTTCAAAACTGTACTCACAAATCCAAGAACTGCACACACAACATGTAAAATGGTTCACATATCTTGCAAAATGAAGCATTGCATTCAAGACATTTGCAAACACCTTTACCGTAATATTAACTCCTGCTAGATGTTTGTGTGTCACACAGAGAACTGTGTGTTGTGTGATTTTACAAACAGTGTTTTATGAAATTGCAAACTGAGTCAAAGGCTGAGAATTAGTGTAATGTTTTACAGATTTGGTGTGTGCTGCTGCTGTTTGACTGACAGCTTTCACAAACTGTGAAACGAAAGATGTGTAAGCAGTTGAAAAAAACTGTAAAATTAGAGTGATTAGATTCTGATGAAGGATAAGCAGAAGTTTCTTCCTGCACTGATGAATCATTCACAATGAGACCAGGATTAGTAAACAGGAAGTAAATGAGTCTATTCTGGTGTGGCTTTACTTAGCTTCCTCACAAAGAAAGGAGAACCGTTTGAACAGAATGGGTTAAAATGCAGGATCATATTCATTAGCGAGTAATCCGAGTTTAAATCTGATTTGGGTGCAGTTAAGCTGCTTGTAGAGCATTAGCCGCTCATACGAGTTTGATTGCTCATTATGAGTGTGTGCATATGTCAGCGCTGGCACATCTGATCAGCTGATGAGGATGTGATGAGTTTATGAAGCGTGTGTGTGTTTGTGCAGCTGGAGCAGCTGCAGGCGGAGCTGACCGCAGACAGAGAGAGTCTGCGCAGCGCTGAGAGTCTGAGCACAGATCTGCTGAAGGAGAAGGGACAGCTGGAGAAAACACTGGAGACACTGCAGCAGAACTCTGACAGACAGGTGCTCACACACACACACACACACACACACACACACACACTCTGGACACACACACACACACACACAAACACACACACACACACACACTGGACACACACACACACACGCACACACACACACACACACACACACACAAACACACACACACACTGGACACACACACACACACACACACTCAGACACACAAACACACACACACACACACACACACACACTGGACACACACACACACACACACACTCAGACACACAAACACACACACACACACACACACACACAAACACACACACACACACTGCTGAGACATACTCGGACATGCTGCAGCATGCATGTGAATCAGTCATAAATCCACCACAAACACAAACATGAGCCCCCAACAACGCCGATCTAGCACTAAACCACTGACCTGTGTGTGCCCAAGGCTTTCTCCTGTAGAGACACACCTCTGTGTGTGCTGTTAAGACAGGATGTCATGTAGTATACTGGTTAGTGAACTGCTTACAGCAACACTGAAGCAAGACTTTTACATGTTAGCGACAGAGAGAGCATAAAAGCTGACGATTACCTGCAGAGGAACCATTGGTTCAACATTACTCCATACTCCAAACTCCCAAGCACACTTTAGAACTTTCAGTTTAACAGTTTTCTACAGAAAAAAAGATTCTTGAGTAGGGCTGGGTGATATGGCCAAAAAACTAGATCTTGATTTTTACAGTTTTTATCTAATCAAGTAAAAATGTAATAACATAATTGAAGTAACTTTTCCTTTATTAACCCTCTAGTTAAGTGCACCACACATTATGAAAATATTAAACCAATCACTTTAACATTTTTGTACAACTACAATAATTACATCTTGTACAAACCTGTCTTATACATATTATATGTTCAGCTTGTGTCTCCTGCGTGAAATGGCATTCTAAAAACCCTACGCTCAAGTTAACAGAACTTGATCACGTGCTCTGACATACAGTTTTATCAGTCTTTTCTCTTTATTGTTATCATTATCATACTGTCACACTGTCTAATTCTAATGTTTGGTAATATTTCTAATTACTTGATTTAGAAAGAAAAAAAAACTCATGGCAAAACATTCAATTTGAATTAATTGATTAAATCTGAAGCCATAACCCAGCCCTTCTTTGAGGTGTGGTGCTGATGATGACACATACCAAGTTTTGTAATGATGCTTTAATGCAATAATAAAATGCAGTATTGCATGACAAAACTCAGTATGGCCGAGATGGTAAATTTAGGTATTGATTAACTCAGCATCCCACTGAATCCAACAAAACAAGGCTTCAGCACACTCTTCATCTAATTCATTAGCAACTTATTCAAGAACAGTTTAGCTGATCATCTTGAACTCCATGACTGGAAGACGAGCATGATCTGATTGGATTTTCCTGTATATCAGATGAATGATCTAGGAGTTAAAGGATTATTTAACTCTGACACACTGTGTGTGGTGGTGACGCAGGTGAAGGGTCTGGAGCAGGAGAATGATCATCTGAACCAGACCATCGCCTCTCTCAGACAGCGCTCTCAGGTCAGCGCCGAGGCTCGCGTCAAAGACATCGAGAAAGAAAACCGCGTCCTGCACGAGTCCATCAAAGAGACCAGCAGCAAGCTCAACAAGATGGAGTTTGAGCGCAAACAACTTCGCAAAGACCTGGAGCACTATAAAGAGAAAGGAGAAAGAGCCGAGGAGCTGGAGATGGAGGTCCATCGACTGGAGCGAGAGAAGGAGAGTCTGCAGAAGCGTCTCGCTGCTCTCTCCATCACCTGTGGGAAGGTGGAGGTGCTGGAGAAGGAGAACGCTGAGCTGGAAGCAGAGAGCAGGAAACTGAAGAAAGCGGCGGACGGTCTGAGGAACGTTTCCTATCAGCTGGAGGTGCTGGAGAAGGAGAACACTCAGCTGGATGAAGAAAACCTGGCGCTCCGGCGCATGGTGGAGTCTTTACGGTCCACCGGAGCAAAGGCTGCTCAGCTGGAGCTGGAGAACAAAGAGCTGGAGAGCGAGAGAACCCAGCTCAAGAAGAGTCTCGAGCTCCTGAAGGCTTCGTCCAAAAAAAACGAGCGTCTGGAAGTCAGTTACCAAAGCCTGGAGGCAGAGAACCAGCGGCTCCAGAAAGCCCTGGAGAGCGGCAGCCGCAAGATTCAGCAGCTGCAGGGAGAACTGCAGGACACGGAGATGGAGAACCAGAGCCTGCAGCAGAGCCTGGAGGAGCTGAAGATCTCCAGCAAAGGTCTGGAGCAGCTGGCGCAGGAGAACACGGCCCTGGAGCAGGAGAACAACCAGCTGGAGAGAGACCAGAAGCAGCTGGAGAAGGAGAACAAGCGGCTGCGACAGCAGGCTGAAATCAAAGACTCCAGACTCGATGAAGACAACCTGCGTATCTCTCACCTCGAGAAGGAGAACCGCACGCTGGGCAAGGAGCTCACCGCTCTCAAAGACACTTGTGGCCGCGTCAAAGACTTGGAGAAGGACAATAAAGAACTGGTCAAACAAGCAACCATAGACAAGAAGACCCTGGTCACTCTGAGAGAGGTAAACCGGTTTAGCTGATGCATGCTCGACCGTGGATTGCTTGCGTGACTCTTACTGTGATGTTTCCTGATGCAGGAGCTTGTCAATGAGAAATTAAAGACCCAGCAGATTAACAATGACCTGGAGAAGCTGACCCATGAGCTGGAGAAGATCGGCCTGGATAAAGAGGGGCTTCTGCGTGATGAAGAGAGCTCTGATGACAGGTGATTCACACATGCAGTTAGGGATGGAAAGAGAAATCATGACAAAATTCCCCACAGTCAGCATTACCATTTCAGATTTAATTATCATTAAAACCATATTTGATTACCGTGATTTAAACAACTGAATAAATACCGTTTTCAGGAACAGTCACAGCACACAGAGTAGTTTCGTGTGAAAACTTGGCAGAAAAGCTGGGAGGTTTCATGAGGGAACTTCAGAATTAATATATTATTGTACCTCTGAAGATTCTGACTGTCTTCAGAAATGATTTTGTTTTCATCTTCACTCTATGTAATACCTAATAAACTAGTGTTCTTTACGGGAAACAGCTGTAAGTCTGCTGCTCCATCAGCGCCACCTGCTGTCAGACACGTACATTACACTCAGTCTGTGTGCCGCTTCTGTCTGGACAACACACCTGAATTTTGATGAAAAACAAGCTTATGTTGATTCTACACATTTAAATAATTTGGAGATTCATGGAGCAGACAAAATACATACAATCATTGATTAATCAATTATCATTTTGACTTAACCCTTTCATTGAAAGGCTGAAATGTAAGCTTAACCATTTTAACCAGCTTTATTTGAATATTTGTTATATGCTATTCGATAAACTGTTGTCAGTCATGCTTTCAATTAAAATCCAGACATCATTGGTAATGATATTGTTTTAGTGTTTATGCAAACAAAAGATAATTTTATGTGTTGTTTGTTCATTTTAAATATAAAACTTGAAATAATTAACGTGTACGTACTTTTTGAACATTTCCAGCATCTTTTAACTATGCCAATACCACAATAACATTTTAACTGTGATACTGATAAATGTGATCATTTTGGTCACTGTAATCGTGATAAGAAATGTTCATACTGTAACATCACTTCAGTAACTAGTGCTCAACATGGATTTAGAGGAATGCCGGAGTCATCATGTCACCTGCGTGACGCTGTGTTTCTTCTGTGTCAGGTTTAAGCTTCTGGAGTGTAAGCTGGAGTCCACTCTCAAGTCCTCTCTGGAGATCAAAGTGGAGAAGATCGCTGCTCTAGAAGCCCGACTGCAGGAGTCCTCCAACCTCAACCAGCAGCTGCGGCACGAGCTCAAAACGGTCGGGCGTCAGGCTTTGTGTGGCTGCTTGACTGCAGATTGTGTGTTTATTAAACCTGGTTTTGTCCACCGCAGGTGAAGAAGAACTACGAGGCTCTGCGTCAGCGTCAGGAGGAGGAGTGTTCGGCTCAGAGCTCGCCTGCGAGAGGACGGGAGGACACTCAGAGCAAATGGGAGAAGGAGAGTCAGGAGGCCACGCGAGAGCTTCTGAAGCTCAAAGACCGACTCATAGAGGTGGAGAGGAACGTAAGTACTGGCTCATGGCTGTCAGAACATCTTTATGTTAGCAACACGGTTCACATGGCTGATGTTTGTCCAGAACGCCACTCTCCAAGCAGAGAAGCAGGCTCTCCGGACGCAGCTGAAGCAGCTGGAGTCTCAGAGCGGGAATCTCCAGGCACAGATCCTGGCTCTTCAGAGACAGACCGCGTCCCTACAGGAGAACAACACCACGCTACAAACACAGAATGCCAAACTACAGGTCAGAGACACTCCTCACACAACACTGCTGTAATGCTCTGTGCACTTTACACAGCGAATATTTGCATCTTATATAGCCCGGCTTACACTGTGCGATTCTGGTCACAATTTGGTTGTCTGAGACAAATTTTGAAAATCCTAAAAGATTCCTGTAATCCTAGGCTACAATCTGTAGTCGTTGATCGCTGGTTTGACATGTTCACAGACAGCCGATTAATGTCCGTCGCGGTCAGATTTGACCTCTGAAGGTTGGGTGTACAGTCCTGCAGTGGGACGTCTCCTACCACGAACGTCAAGCGGTCATCATTTCTCAAGACAAGTATGATCAGAATTAATGCTAGAGATTTCTTCTCACCACGTAAACTCAGACGCTTCCGTCCTACAACCAGACATGTCAGTAAGCTCTTCACTAATTGGCTTGTGTGAAAACACATCATGCTAGTTTTCTGAACTCACAGAAGATGTATTTGAGGCGTATATAGCGTGTTTGTGGCATTCACTTCGCCTCCGCTAATTTTCATCTTTGCATTAACTTTGTATGTAATCGAGCAAATAATTAAACTAGCTTTTGGTGTGAACGCATCTTTACAGAAAGGGTATGGTGGATATTTCTCCTTGTGAATGTAACAGGAGTTTGGTCGTAAAAGCTTTCGGGCCCCTGGGAGTTGCACAAAACGATCTGCAGCTCTTAAGTCGATGCGGTGTGCTCATTTACCAGAAGCGCACTTTGAGCTAAACAAGTTTATGATGCTCTGGCAGGTGGAGAACTCGACGCTGAACTCTCAGAGCGCCGCTCTCATGTCCCAGAATGCTCAGCTGCAGACGCAGCAGTCCGGCACAGAGAGCGAGAGGGACGTGGCCATTCGAGAGAAGGAAGAGCTGCGCTCGGTCTACGATCTGCTGCTGCACGACCACGAGAAGCTGTCTGCGCTGCACGAGAGACAGGCTTTAGAGTACGAGGATCTGATCGGCAAACACGGAGAGCTGAAGAGCGGCCACAAGAGCCTGGAGCTGCAGCACCGCAGTCTGGAGAACAGGTGCAGACCTGACACAGCCAGCAGTCACCGGTCACTCCACAGACACACCTGTGTTTCTGAACGTGTGTGTGTGTGTGTGTGTGTGTGTGCAGGTACAATCAGCTGCTGAAGCAGAAGAGCGAGCTGGAGCAGCTGGAGAGAGAGCTCACAGCAGAGCGAGAGAAGATGATGTCTGACAGCAGGAGTCATCAGGACACGGCCGCACAGTACCAGAGGCTCAGCGAGGAGCACCACACGTGAGTGTCAGGACCAGGAGCGTCTCTGTTGACTGAGGACGCTCTCTCACCAGCGTCTCTCCTGTGTGCAGGCTGAGCTCCACACACCAGCAGCTCCTGAAGGACAACGAGCTCCTGCAGACAGATCATAAGAGCCTCAAGAGTCAGCTGAACACGGCTCGGCTGGAGCAGACGCGTCTGGAGGCAGAGTTCTCCAAACTCAAAGAACAGTACCAGCAGCTGGACATAACCTCCACCAAACTCACCAACCAGTGCGAGGTACAGCTTCACCTCCTCACACGGACTGTGGTCAGGGCCCGCAGAACATTAATACCACAACAAAAACAACTAGACAAATATAGATCTAACACATCAATTAGCAATAGTAGAAATAAATGTGACTAAACAAATTTCAGGTACAGAAATTGATTTGTGTTTTCTTTTTATAAATAAAACCTAGAGTGAAGTTATTAAAGATATTCAGTCCAGATCAGTGATTTTCTTTAGTTCTTTGATTAACATTAACGACAGACAGTGTGTTTATTAGTCTGCAGAACACACACAGATCTAAGAGCATTTTCTTTCTCATCTGTTACGTTCACTAAAGACCAGACCTGCTGTGTTTGAGGATGTACTGATGTAGTTATCTGCAAGCTGGTGACAGAAGTGACAGAAGTCAGGTCTAGCTCGGAGCAGTGAACAGTTTGAGATCAGACGAGTTCTGTCCCTTCCTGCTGTTCAGAATCACTCTAGAAATAAAATGCACACATCTTATCGAATACCCAGTTCTTGGAGATTTGGAACCGGTTCTAAAATGGAACCGTTCTCTATACCTGGCACTAATCGTGTATGACTCTACACATCCCAATCTCATCAGCATGTGAAGTTCTCATGTGGACATGTAAACTCATAAATCTGGTGAGCTAAATAGTTGTTTGCAAGCAAAGAGATGTGGAGGGTAACGGTGTTTGTGTGTAATGTGTCCTGCAGTTGTTAAGTCAGCTGAAGGGGAACCTAGAGGAAGAGAACCGGCATTTGCTGGATCAGATCCAGACCCTCATGCTGCAGAACCGGACCCTGCTGGAGCAGACCATGGAGAGCAAAGACCTGTTCCACGTCGAGCAGAGACAATACATGTGTGACATCACCATGTTTCTACACACCTAATCTTCTAAAACTATTTACCTGTAAACATGCATCACCTCCTATGTGCTGATACACTTTGATGCTAGCTTACTTCTCTCTGTCTCTCTCACACACAGTGATAAACTCAATGAACTGAGGAGACAGAAAGAGAAACTTGAGGAGAAGATTATGGATCAGTATAAATTTTATGACCCGTCACCTCCACGAAGGTAAGCACACTAGTACACAGAGACAGGACAGCACGGAGTGGATCATTCACATTACTCAAACACTCTGCCTCTTAGAGCACAAACCACATCCAAACTGGCTATATTCAACACAGAATGCTACATATATGAAAGTGATATATTGAGAGGATCATCTCAAACAGTTATAGCCTAAAAGTTAAAAGCAGCATTGACAAGAAGAAGAGATAATACAAGACCCCATGCACCAACATAACATACCCACTTTTCAAACTGCACATCATCACCAGTGTTACTGGTATCCCCCCTCTTCCATATATACTGAATTAGCATATCTTCATTTCGAAAACAAATCCCTTTAGTTCTTCAGTTTTTTCACAGTTTTTGTGAATGGGTGTCCGTAGATGTGATAGCTCTAGAGATGCACACATTATCTGCCACCATGGTTTGCCATTGCTAAGGCCACGCTGTCTGCTCTGCGCTTTTTGCTGCAAACTTTCACCTGAAGTGTTGAACAGATCTTTATGAAAGATGTCTGTAAACACCATTTGAGTGGTCTCCAGCCAAAACTGCTGTAGAAACTAGCTCACTTCTTACTCCCTATTGCAGCTTTGTTTGATCTCCCTGATAAGGATGAAAGCAAGATATGCAGGCCGATTTCTTCCATAACACAACTGGGATCGGGGAAAGGCTTGTTGTGCCAGGGAATATCACTCTCCACAATGCTAGACATCAAGCAGCGCTAAGACTAGACAATACCTGGCCTGTAGCTCTAGTCATGGCTAGTCACTCGAGGCGATAGTCTTGCGATAGTTTTGCACTATGCCCATAACATGCCAGACCTTTCTGGCTTTCCTGAAATGAATGAAGAATCTAAACCCGTTAGGAATCAAAGTGAACTTGAAGATGGTTCATTTACCCCGACACTGTCAGTAACCTGTGAAATTCTGGGAATTGACACTACACCCGTAGTTGGTGCAACCAATGTGACAGATGCAGCAGGTTGATTCAGCTAGTGACTGAACCCAATTACATTTGCTTGGCTCATTAGACAACAAGTAATGTCCACTATTCTTGTCACAAAGGGAAAGAAACTAGAACATACTGCTCTCATCCCCTCATAGTTGGAACTTCTGAGTGTGGCCTGTAAAAGGTTCAGTCCAAATGTTATTTGGTTTCCTCTGAGTAATATTGTTTGGAATCACCAAAGTGGTTTCCACTAGGTTTTTGAACAACTTTGCAAGTGGAAGGTACAAGGAATCCAAATGTTGTTTATTTTGTGGGATTACTGCCCTCAAATGTGACCCAGTGACATCACAGGTGATTCTTGAATCCCATTTATATTTATGCATTTAAGTGATGCTTTTATCCATAGCAAATTGCATTGCATTTAATATTTCTCGGTTCATGGTGTCAATGAGAACTGAACCTGTGACCTTGACAATTTGACTTAGCACAGTGCTCTACTGTTTAGGCTTCACTACAGGAATGCTAACCAGGTAGCAACCAACTACCTCCAGGGTATTTTTATATATTTAGCATGCAGCCTGGGCAACTACTGCCCTTCAAACCCAACTCTTTAATTCTAAAATGCTTGGAGAGGCAAGCCAAAGAGTACATTTGCTCCTCACTCCCCAATTCACCAGTTTGCCTGCCACCGAAACACACCATCCCCTCCCACTTAAATTGTATGATGTCAAGACATATTAGGTTGCTGTAAATTGGTTACGGTTAAGCATTCAACTCTGTAATCTACACCAGGCTTGTCTCCAAGCTCTGGATATTAGGACTTTCTCCATCTGCCTGTGGGTCATCTTCGCTCATCCTAAACATTAGGCCTTTAGTAGGGCTACTGAGAATTGCATTCCCATTAAAAGTACAACTCAAAAGATATTAAGCTCACTAGTCTTCCTCACTAATGTGTTTCCCAAAGGCTTCATAAGCCAAAGTGCCTCATAAAGACTGTTGGTGCCTATGGTTTCTACGATCTACTTGGGCTCACAGCACTTTTGGAAAATACAGCTCAGTTTGTTGCAGAACAGTCCTGGCACATCCTTAATACACAGCATGGCACATTAATACATTTATGGTCCCAGATGTCTAAAGGATGTTCTCTTAGATAGAAAGCACCATCTCCATTAGCATCAGCACACCTCTTAGGTCTATAATGACCTTCGGAGAGTGAAGCTTTCATCTAAACTCATCATCAAGAGGGATTTGCCCTCCCTGCAGCACACGGACTCCAGAAAGTGCAGGATAAACAGTTGTGCTTAAACATTTATATAGACTGCTAATGCCATTATGCAGATGCACTTTTATAAATTGATGTAGTACATTCAGTGACAACCCATGCACCTGTGGGAATTTCATCATTTACACAGCGACTGCACTGGTCTTCTTTCCTTATGCAGAAAGTATAAATCACTTGCATTGCATTGAGTTCTTGGAGGCACGTCACTACGATAATGCACCTTGAGTACCACCTCAGATTCATGCAGAATTTCTCAAGGCTTGTCTTCCTACCAAATTCCACATTTCTTCCTAAGGTGATTAAACTGGGATTAGGTTGTTTGAGAGTAGAAATTCCTGT
The DNA here is from genome assembly GCF_023724105.1 of Carassius gibelio. Lineage (NCBI taxonomy): Eukaryota > Metazoa > Chordata > Actinopteri > Cypriniformes > Cyprinidae > Carassius > Carassius gibelio. The sequence continues at coordinate 25,221,771 of NC_068408.1, read as the reverse complement.
GTGTCATTTTCCTCTATTCGGTTCTGTGGAGGAGAACAGATGGAACAGTTTATTCCCGCTGAGGCCATTGAGTGTGTGTTTAGATGGGACAGGCACAAAGCTTCAGATGAGAAGCTTTTTTCTGTTTGCAACAGCATTAAAAGGGCAACAGCTGTCTTATAGATTAACACTTCAACCCTGCTCCTCGAGGTCCACTGTCCTGCAGAGTTTCACCTGAACTAGACAATCAAGGTCCAAAGGATCCATTGGAAAATACAGGCAGATACGTTGTAGCAGGTTGGAAATAAACTTTGCAGGAGAGTGGGTCTCCAGGAGCATGGACAAAGACCTCTTGAATAACAGATACCATAAGGTTAGCTAATTCAGTTAAAGGCCTATTTCTGCCAGGAGGGCTGAGAACTCATTCTGCTAGAGAAAGTACTATCTATGTTGAGGACATATGGGAAGCAGCAAACTGGGCTTCTCTCCACAAGCTTATGAGTTTTGGCTCAATGCTATGAGGTTATCTTTTGCCTATGTAATGTTGGAGGGAAATCTTAGAGAAATTCCAGGTGTCCTTAATGCTGAATAGTTGCAAGGCGACTGAACAAGTGGACACTGTGTTTGTCCCAGATAAGTTGAGGTTATGACTAGACTTCAGCCCTGGTTGTCTTGGGGTGATCGATTACATCTTCATCTGCTCAGAGGTTCTAATTATGAATGTGAACCTGTGTCCATGCAGTGGAATATGTAGGGAAGGGGTGGAGCTTGCTAATGCAGTGCTTCCCAGCTATGCTCCTGGAGCCCCCAACACTGCACATTTAGCATATCTCCTTAATCAAAAACACCCAATTCATGTTATCAGCTCATTAGTAGAGACTCCAAGACCTGAAATGTGTAAGACAAAGGAAACCTGCAAAATGTGCTGTGTTGGGGGCTCCAGGAACAGGGTTTTGAACCACTGATTTAATAGACTGGTCATGTTTAGACCAATGGCCTTGTGGGCAGTGCGCCAGCTTACAGCGCTGTTGCACTTTGGACATCCGAAACTTGAGTCCCTGCTTGAACTCGGGATGTCCGAAGATAGCTATATACCTTTGTCCATATTAGAGATTTCCTGTTTTTTTTCATTGCAATTACTTATGCAATGCATAAGGGTGCCCTCCGGCTTCCACTATGAAACAGTCATTACATTATGTGTGTACTTGGTAATCCTCACAACACCTGGGTAAAAATAGAAAAGATAATACTTTTATCTAGAGAAACATATTTTCTCTAAAGAAACATCTTCATGGATGCATAAGAATCACTGAATAATTATTGATATCGTTATAGCATTAAATACCAAAAATAACCGTGATATATTTTGAAGCCATATCGCCCCCCCAAGACAATAAAATGGCAAAAATAAATCATTAAAAAATTATTCCAAAAATGATATACTGCCCATTAACCTGAAGGTGTCATTGTGGATGAGTGCAGATGCCTCGCTCAGAGAACCACAGGAACAATACAGCCTCAAGTTATTCCATAGAGTTTAAAACCTCAGATCTGCAATGTCTTTGAGCATTTCAATCTCCTGATGTGTTGCAGTGTTTTGGGGTTTCGAATGATTGCACGAGATGCTTTACAGGACATAGGTCACATGATAAGAGTTGCTGTTTCTGCAGGAGGGGCAACTGGATCGCGCTAAAGATGAGGAAGCTCATCAAGCCAAAGAGTCGTGAGCGCATGCGCTCTCTCACGCAGACACCCTCCCGCTCAGAGTCCAGCGAAGGGTTCCTGATGCTGCCGCAGCCAGACAGTCAGGACAGCTCGTCCATCGGCTCTGGATCCAATTCGCTGGAGGACAATCTCACCCACCACAGCAGCAGTGAGTATCAGCACACCTCCTGTTCCCTTCTTGCAGTTAACTCAGTCAGTCACTTCACTCCTGAATCACTCCAGCACGTTCAGCTAGTGACTGAACCCAATGGTTCTAGCTGATTCTTTCTTGGATTTCCACTGATTCCACATGCTCAGAGGTGTGTGTCGGAGGCATGGTCTGGCTGCTCGTACACTTTGGGAAATACAATTAGGGAATGTCCCTCTTGATCCCATCCAGCATATTTTGTTTCCTGTCATCAGTTATGTTAGCCCATGACTTTTCCAAAATAATCATTTGTTTGTTAAAGGGGTCATGAACTGAGGTCCACTTATAATGTTATCATGATTTTTACATTTTAAATTTAGAAGTAACAGGCTATTTTCTGTCCTGACCCCCTAATCAGAATGCTGTGTTAGAATAGTAGAATAGATAAATTTCGATATTCCATTTTTGAGAATCGATACAGTATCATCAAACTAAATATTACGATACTCACGTGTACCAGTATATCCTTACATCCCTATTGATAAGACGTGAAGGATTGTAGACTTGGAAGAAGACGCCCCCTGCTGTGATTGGCTAACAGTTGTTTGTAGATTCTCTGGCCTTCAGATGGAGATTAACTGCTGATCACACAACCATGCTTCACTGACAAGATGCGTATTACTATCGCAGCTTCTGCCCAGTATAGAGTTGTGCTGATAGATGATAGTATCGTGTATAGATGATAGTCAGAGGTATCGACGATAGCAGATGTCTCTGTCGATAGTCAAGACCATATTAGACTTATTCTCATATTAATGTATTAAATTATAATGACAATAGCTGTTATTATTTTTATTAGGCGGCCTAATATAATTCGGCTATCAAACTGCCCAGCTAGTTAGTTTATCAGTATGTTTGAAAGTATTTTTTTAGATTATTGGTGATTCCATAGGCTCTCTCTCTCTCGCACCTGCACGGTTTAAAACACCAAATAGTTATGTTATGACAGGAACAAAGAGTCTCTCTCTTGCTCCACCCATGAATGATAATATCGTGTATCGTCGATCTCACGTGCTGACGATATGACCATTTGAAAAATGACCATATCGCCCAACACCAGCCCAGTAGTGATTGGGATATCATTGTGATTTATCATGATTTATCGTGCAGTCCTACTATAATACTGAAAAAAAAGTTTTGAGTTCTGAAACTTACAGGATGTTATTTTTATAGTACAATGATCTTTTATATGTACAAAGATCAGGGGAATTTGGGTTTCTCAGTTGATGACCCCTTTAATTGTTCATCACAGTGACCAGTCAAAACTGTATTTGTGAAGTCAGCGCAACAGAAAGTTGTTAAATGTCCGTTTATAGTCTCGCGTGATTTTGTACGCACCCAACAGAAAACCGCTCAGCTAGAGAATGATTTCAGCAAACACACCACACGTTTGACATCCTACGAGATGTGTGATTGTGCAGTTCTGGCCTGACACTCTCTCTTGTTTTCTTGCTTGCTTTGCCAAGGGAAGAGATTTGAGAAAAGCCAAACACAGGCTTCCTCTAACGGTATGCTGTCAGTCAGCCCATGAACACTCTGAAACTTGTGTTCTTCTCTATTAAAAGGTGCAATGCAAAGAGTGTGTGTGTGTCTGCAGTTCAGCAGCCATAGTTCTCCAGTGTCATTCATTCATCTGTGTGTGAGAACACAGCGAGAACATTGCACCCTTTAATACTCATTAGCTGTTGTCCTGTTGGCATCAGACGGTGTGGTGAACGTTTCACTCCATGTTTGTTCAGCTGAGTGATCATGTTAATGTACGAGCATCAGTTTGACAGGAAGGTGCGCTGGTTGTCATGCTAACATGCGTCTGTTCTCTCCTTCTGCTTGTTGCGTTTCTTTGCCCCGCTGTCTGTCCGGCGACAGCACTGAAAAAGCTTGCGTTCATGAGGAACCGATCCAAGGAGAAAGACCAAGTGAAGGCCGTCTACCGCCGCTCTATGTGTAAGACATCTGATCGTCCTCATCCATCACGCTCTTCTTCACACTCTGAACTGTCCATGTGTTCTGCAGCGGTCACCATCAGTCACTTCACAGACCTGCACGGTCCTCGCTCTCAGTGACCATGACACAGATGCACAAACATAACCCTAGGGAAATAAGTATCTTAATGTATTTGAAATGCATCTATTTCATGCTTAGTATACTACAAATACATTTAAAAATACCCTGCAGTTGTACTTTTAGTGTACTAAACTGCTATACTTAAAGTCTGCTAAAGTGGAACAACTAATTTTACGCTTAATGCACTTTAAAAGTGCGAACTAAAAGTGGAACTTGAGCTAAAGTGGAACTACTGCAAGTATACTTCAGGTGAACTCTAAAAGACCGATATTATTCAAAGATCATACAGTCCTCATCAATAGTGACATTAAAACACATTTTAGACTTAATATTAAGAAATATGCATGGTGCACTAGTAGTACTCCTAATAGAATTTGATGGATTATGTTTTTTTCAGTTCAGTTACAGTCAGATCTGTTTGAAGAGTCCACTCAAGAAGCTAGTAACCGAAGACAGTGATTGGGTAGTTTAGGGATAACATCTCACATGTGATATGTCAGGGTTAGCTAACACACTGTGTGCTGGACTTCCAGTATTAGTGTATTATTAGAGACGTGTGTGTGTGTGTGTGTGTGTGTGCTCACACACCTTGCGCAGCTTCAGTCATGAGCTTGTGTGAATGTCTTCAGTGTGTCCTGCTTCATCTCTTCACTAATCATCTGCATTCAGCCTTGCTGTCCTTCTTCATCTGTCTTTTCTCATATTGACCACATGCATCTGGCAGGCCTTCAGCGTGTGTGTGTGTGTGTGTGTGTGTGTGTCTCAGCCATGAACGACCTGCTGCAGACGATGGCAGTGTCCGGGGGTCAGTGGTCCAGCAGCACGGATCATCTCGAAGCTCCAGACGAAGCCATCGGAGCTCAGCACGGGAAGGAGTTTGGATCCATGGACTACTCCGGACTGAGCCTGACCCACGGCCGCAACGCTCGCCTCCGCTCGGACACAGGTGTGTGTGTGTGTGTGTGTGCGTGTGTACTGTTAGACCCGCGAGCAGCAGAAGTGTGTGTGTGTGTGTGTGTTGTGTGTGTACTGTTAGACCCGTGAGCAACAGTAGTGTGTGTGTGTGTGTGTGTGTGTGTGTGTGTACCGGTAGACCCATGAGCAGCAGTAGTGTGTGTGTGTGTGTGTGTGTGTGTGTGTGTGTGTACCGGTAGACCCATGAGCAGCAGTAGTGTGTGTGTGTGTGTCTGTGTGTGTGTGTGTACTGTTAGACCCGTGAGCAACAGTAGTGTGTGTGTGTGTGTGT
>NC_068408.1:25154070-25211570 GCF_023724105.1 Carassius gibelio | reverse complement strand
TGCATGGCTTTATCCTCCACGCTGGGGAGACCGTATGAACACCTCTGTCTGACCCAGCGATGCATGCGGTGTAAACACATGACCTGACGGACACTGCTTCTTCTGTTGAAGTGTGGCTTGCTTTCGTTCTGCAGATGTGGAAAACAGGAAGAGTAAGAGCAGAGGTGGAGCTCAGAGTTTGTCCTGAATCCCACGGTGAGTGTCCCGATCCTCGAGAAGCTCTTGACCCTGTCAGTGCTCCTCCGGCCAGAGAACAGAGCCAGGCGTCAGTCTCGCTCATCAGCAGTCAGGGATCATGACTTACTCAATGTGTTCCTTCAGGGTTACTTATAGTGCTTAATTAAACACAAAAGTGGAATTCAACCGTCCTTCTGAACTCCTCTCTAAAACGGCCTGTTTTTAAGGGGCGTGTACTTTATGGCTTCTCAGTAATCAGCCATTGTGGTTGGCTAACGTCACTGCATATTAAACACTATCAACAAATCAAAATAAAACCGTTATTTCCTGAAAAGCATTATGAAATCATGGACGTACGGTTTGTGATGCAGCTGTGCCATTAAAGATAAACTGTGACCCTCACATTCAAGCGTAATCACCGGTGGGCGGGGCCTATCTCAGTGTGTTGCTCTGGGGGCGGAGTCTATGCACATGACATCACCTCGCCCCTCAGGTCCTAAACAAGCTGTTCTCTGAGGGGTATTACATAATGATTTTTATTAATGAGGAGCACACTTTAATCTTTGAAACGTGCAGGATTCTCGAGGGAAATGTGGTTTCTCATGTCATGACCTCTTTAAACACATCCTCAGAAAGATCTTCACTGAATCTCCACATCGAAGGTGATTTGGTTCAGAAACTTATTTAGTTTAGTTCTGCTGGCTGAAAGTCTCTTCTCATCCCGATAGCAAACACTAAGTGCTCTAAATGTATTTATATGTATTTATATTGTCTGTTGAAAGTGTAGGATCATAAATGTTAAAACGATATTCACATAATCTCATTACATTGTTTGTCATATTTAGTGTTTTTATATACAGTAGTTTGTTTGCTGTTTGTCTCAGTTAATGTCTTCTTTCTCTGTTTGAATCAGAGGGATCTGTTCATTTTACCCACATTCATGTTCACGATATGTAATAAAATTTCTAGTTAAAATACATTTCTGTTTTTAATGCCAAGTATTCACAGTTGTTCTGGTACTGACCAGGCTGCTGAATTTAGGGAAACGGTCCATGAGAAGGAACGGGAATTAACGGCAAGAAACTGGACAAAACTGGGGACTTAAATGTAGTTGATAAAAAATCTTGCAGCATGATCTTGGATAAACAACTTTTTAAAATGCACACTGTTACTGAGGCCACGCCCCCTTCACGCCCCCCTGTGCTCATCAACATGAACACTAAATATCAGTGTCCTTCTTGGTAAGTGTTCATGTAAAGTACATTAATATTACAAAAGAAATTATAATGAAACTTCCTTGTGCTGTGTAGTGTGCAACTAAATGAGTCTATAGCACTGTACAAACACACACTGACTGAACAAACCATCGACTGGGACAAACATTTAGATGAAGTCCCACACACACACACACACACACACTAGAGAGGGATCCCCTGCAGCTTCTCTGAAGACACACTCGCTGCATTTGAAGATATGATATTCTGAATCTATTTGATCTGTGGGCTTAAGTTTAACTAGTAATGAATCCTGTTTGTACAGGAGCTCTCTACCCAGTGAAAGATGGTTTATGAGATCTAAACCAGCCGAAGCTCATACAGACGCACAGACCTGCTCAAGAGTTAGGACACATCGCTGCTTTAATGTCTTAAACATTACTTATCTTTCAACCTTTCATTTATTTGACCAAAAATACAGAACAAAACAGTAATATGTGCAGTTATTGACATGTAAAGTAATGGTTTTCTGTTTTATTATACTTTAAAAGATAATGTTTTTCTGTGGTTTTCAGCATCATTACAGTGCCACATGATTCTTCAGGAAACAGTTATGTTTAATATATTATTATTACCTGTGATTATTTGTTCAGGCTTCTTTGATGAATAAGTAGGTAAAAGTTTATTTAATTTAAAATCATTAACAATACAATGCAGTACAATACTTTTATTCAACAAGGATGTGTTAAATTAATAAAAGGTAATAGAAAGATTTCTGGTTTGAATAAACACACTTCACAAGTTGAATGTGAGCATATAATCAAACTAAATGTTTATATTTATGTTTGTATATGATAGTTTTATAAATTTACCCAAATTTCCAATGAATTCCCCAAAAATCCTGTAAATTGCCATAAATTCCTGGTAAGTTTCAAACTTGGAATATTTCCAGAATTCACCAAAGTTCCCATGGAAAGATTCCGGATATTTTCTGCCCCATTGCAACCCTAAACACAAATCATTAGCTGAACCAATTTATGAATTCAGGGAAAAAATAATAATAATAATTATTATTGCATTAAATATTTTTTGTATGTTGGTTAATTTATGGCATTAGGCAAACATATTAAACACAGAAGTAAAATTGTTTTTAATTCACATAAAAACTTGTTTTTTATGTATTTTTATTGACCAAGGCACCATCAAAGAGATTTTTAATATGAGGTTTCTATTTGAAATAAACACTGTTCTTTTGAACTTTCTGTTCATCTGTGAATCCTGGAAAATAAAATGCATCACAGTTTCCACACAAATATTGAGCAGCACAACTGTGTTCAACACTGATAATAATCTTCATGTTTCTTGAGCAGTAAATCATCATATTATTCTGATTTCTGAAGATCATGTGACACTGAAGACTGGAGGAATGATGCTGAAAATACAGCGGAGCATCACAGAAATAGTTTTCTGTGATTTAAATTGTAATACTCTTTTGTAATATAAGAATGTTTTTACTGTATTTTCAATCTAATAAATGCAGTCTCGTGAGCAGAAACTTTTCAAGCAAAAGCATTTTAAAAAATCTGACCCCAGTCGTTTGAATGTGTTTTAGTATGAATCTGTCCAGTGACCAAATGAACCAAACCAAACCATGCTTTACACCATCACCTTAAAATAAAAACCCAATATGAAAAGGAAAGACTGATAATGGATGTGCTACTTCTGATCATATCATATCACTCAGGGTTCCCACCATCCTTTGAGACCCTCAGAATATTTTAGAAATGATATTCTGGAGAAAACATTTTCACACAAATATAAGATGTGCAGCCAGTGGCTTGCAGTTACTTACAGTTTCCTTGATCTAGCTCTTGATTTGATTATTATTATTATTATTATTATTATTATTATTATTATTATTTATGTCTTTGCTGAGAGGTCAAAACACAAGGAACCATGTTGAGAAGAAATAATCTTGGTTCCTCACAGATGTTCACATTAGGACTGTATTAGTTTTCTCAGAGGATCGCTGAGTGCAGAGAAACATTTGATCTGGAATTATTACAGAAAACACAGACTCACTGAGTACATCTGTCAACACACATTTCTCTGACGAACCCCTGTAAACTCGTCCCATCAGATTTATCTTCAGTTGATAATTCAGTAGACTTTATTTCTGACAAAGCATCCCATGTTTCGGTTGTGACAGTAATGCTTTGGTAGTGACCACATCACATTACAGAATTTGTACTTTCACAGTAAAACATACAATAATAATAATAATAATAATTGCATAACTGGCCTAAAATGTGGTTTATTTCCCCGAAATAAAAAATTATGTGTTTCCTTTTGTCACTACCGAAACAACGATGACATCTTTCGGTCGTGGCTGTTTCGGTAGTGACACTTTTAGATACTTTTAAACCTAGCTCAAAGATGCTAATAAGCACATGCTGAGCTAGCACAGTTCTGAACCGTAGTACACATATAACAACAAGGAAGCCACATCATTTGATGGAAATTAAAATGATGAATCTACAGAGAACAATTCAAAGACAATCAAAGTGAAAAAGGATGCAGCATGTCCCAGAAGTGTTCTAATGGATTTAGGTCAGGATATGTTTCCCCAGACCACCACTGACCCACCACCAAACCGGTCATAGCAGCATAATGTTCTCCACGGCTTCTCCAGACCCTTTCATGTTTGTCACATGTGCTCAGGATGAAGCTGCACAGGGCGCCAGTGGAGGACTGTTTCTCATTGTTTGGTTAGAGACATTCACACCAGTGGTCTGCAGGAGATCATTTTGTAGGGCTCTGGTAGTGCTCATCCTTTTCCTCCTTGCACAAAGGAGCAGATACCGTTCCTGCTGACCTTCTATGGCTCTGTAACTGCCTGTCTCCTGGAATCTCCTCTATGGTCTTGAGACTGTGCTGAGAGACACAGCAAACCTTCTGGGAATGGCACATAGTGATGCTATCCTGGAGGAGTTGGACTCGACCAATTATGGTGTGTGAGAAGCTGAGATCTACAGAGAATGATGCAAATATGCGCACTATTCAGTGGTTCACAGCCACCTTCCTGGAGCTACCAGTAGTGACACTGACCCTAGCCGGATGTAAAACTAGTGAAAAACAGTCAGAATAGATCAACAGGGAAATGTCAGTGGCCTCCACCTGTAAAACCATTCCTGTTTTGGGGATCGTCTCTTTGTTGCCCATCTACCTGTTGTTAATTTAATCAACACCAAAGAAGTTGAAACAGATTAACAACCCCCTCTGCAACTTAACTGACCAGATCAATATCACAGGAGTTTAACTGACTTGATGCTATACTCGGATTAAAAAGTGTTCCTTTATTTTTATTTTTTGAGCAGTGTACATTAACTTTACTGATATTTTAAAAATTATTTTGGTTTTAAATAGATAATAGAAGGATCTTAGATTTGAAATCCTAAATGCTTTTTAAAAGTATTTTTGGTTGAGGAACAGCAGTTTATCTCCACTTCTGTAGAATGGCCCATATATTGTTATTGAATAAGAGCGTCGTGCATCAATGCAGAGGCATTGATTAGCTAGACCAGTAAAAGAGGCACTGATTAGCTAGACCAGTAAAAGAGGCACTGATTAGCTAGACCAGTAAAAGAGACATTGATTAGCTAGAGCAGTAAAAGAGGCATTGATTAGCTAGACCAGTAAAAGAGGCACTGATTAGCTAGACCAGTAAAAGAGGCACTGATTAGCTAGAGCAGTAAAAGAGACATTGATTAGCTAGAGCAGTAAAAGAGGCATTGGTTAGCTAGAGCAGTAAAAGAGACATTGGTTAGCTAGACCAGTAAAAGAGGCATTGATTAGCTAGACCAGTAAAAGAGGCACTGATTAGCTAGACCAGTAAAAGAGGCATTGATTAGCTAGACCAGTAAAAGAGACATTGATTAACTAGAGCAGTAAAAGAGGCATTGATTAGCTAGAGCAGTAAAAGAGACATTGAGTAGCTAGACCAGTAAAAGAGACATTGAGTAGCTAGACCAGTAAAAGAGACATTGATTAGCATTGATTAGCTAGACCAGTAAAAGAGGCATTGATTAGCTAGACCAGTAAAAGAGGCATTGATTAGCTAGACCAGTAAAAGAGGCACTGATTAGCTAGACCAGTAAAAGAGGCACTGATTAGCTAGAGCAGTAAAAGAGACATTGAGTAGTTAGACCAGTAAAAGAGACATTGATTAGCATTGATTAGCTAGACCAGTAAAAGAGGCATTGATTAGCTAGACCAGTAAAAGAGGCACTGATTAGCTAGACCAGTAAAAGAGGCACTGATTAGCTAGACCAGTAAAAGAGACATTGATTAGCTAGAGCAGTAAAAGAGACATTGATTAGCTAGAGCAGTAAAAGAGGCATTGATTAGCTAGAGCAGTAAAAGAGGCATTGATTAACTAGAGCAGTAAAATAGGCATTGATTAGCTAGAGCAGTAAAAGAGACATTGGTTAGCTAGACCAGTAAAAGAGGCATTGATTAGCTAGAGCAGTAAAAGAGACATTGGTTAGCTAGACCAGTAAAAGAGGCATTGATTAGCTAGACCAGTAAAAGAGGCACTGATTAGCTAGACCAGTAAAAGAGGCATTGATTAGCTAGACCAGTAAAAGAGGCACTGATTAGCTAGACTAGTAAAAGAGACATTGATTAGCTAGAGCAGTAAAAGAGGCATTGATTAGCTAGACCAGTAAAAGAGGCATTGATTAGCTAGACCAGTAAAAGAGGCATTGATTAACTAGAGCAGTAAAAGAGACATTGATTAGCTAGAGCAGTAAAAGAGACATTGGTTAGCTAGACCAGTAAAAGAGGCATTGATTAGCTAGACCAGTAAAATAGGCATTGATTAGCTAGACCAGTAAAAGAGACATTGGTTAGCTAGACCAGTAAAAGAGGCATTGATTAGCTAGACCAGTAAAAGAGGCACTGATTAGCTAGAGCAGTAAAAGAGACATTGAGTAGCTAGACCAGTAAAAGAGACATTGATTAGCATTGATTAGCTAGACCAGTAAAAGAGGCATTGATTAGCTAGACCAGTAAAAGAGGCATTGATTAGCTAGACCAGTAAAAGAGGCACTGATTAGCTAGACCAGTAAAAGAGGCACTGATTAGCTAGACCAGTAAAAGAGACATTGATTAGCTAGAGCAGTAAAAGAGACATTGATTAGCTAGAGCAGTAAAAGAGGCATTGATTAGCTAGACCAGTAAAAGAGGCATTGATTAGCTAGACCAGTAAAAGAGGCATTGATTAGCTAGAGCAGTAAAAGAGACATTGATTAGCTAGAGCAGTAAAAGAGACATTGATTAGCTGGACCAGTAAAAGAGGCATTGATTAGCTAGACCAGTAAAAGAGGCATTGATTAACTAGAGCAGTAAAAGAGACATTGGTTAGCTAGACCAGTAAAAGAGGCATTGATTAGCTAGACCAGTAAAAGAGGCATTGATTAGCTAGAGCAGTAAAAGAGACATTGGTTAGCTAGACCAGTAAAAGAGGCATTGATTAGCTAGAGCAGTAAAAGAGACATTGGTTAGCTAGACCAGTAAAAGAGGCATTGATTAGCTAGACCAGTAAAAGAGACATTGATTAGCTGGACCAGTAAAAGAGACATTGATTAGCTGGACCAGTAAAAGAGACATTGGTTAGCTAGACCAGTAAAAGAGACATTGATTAGCTAGAGCAGTAAAAGAGACATTGATTAGTTAGAGCAGTAAAAGCCTCTCAGATGTGCAGACAGAGTAAAGCACAGTCAGGTCCAGTGCTGAACCTCAGATCAGACACAGTAGGGCTTTTCTTTACATAACTATCTGAAATCTAACAAACAGTCTAACTATTTCAGTTACTTTCATGTTACTGACCAAATGTGTAGTAAATGTTTTCAACTGTTAATCATGGTCAAACATGTAAAGCAGGCAGGGTTAATCTGACAGTAACTGATTACTTCAACAATCCTTCATCACTTCAGTCAAGATAAGAATCATTTAATTTTAAAAATCAGACTTCAGCAGCTCGTTTTGCTTTGTGATCGATCTGAGGTTAAATACAGATTTAAAACCATAACGAGAAATAGTTTAATAGCTATGATAGGCTGTCTCATATTACTGAGCAGTCCCTGCAAGATATGAAAGAAATCAATCATATCTGTATGTGTGTGTGTGTGTGTGTGTATTCAGATGTAACCCCATGTAATCATTAACATTTCCATAAGTAACTCTTATTTAATTACACATTTGTTACTGGTTACACTTTATCATGTACATACTATGTACTTATTATAGTAATTACAATAACCATGTAATAACCCCTAAACCTAACCCTACCCCTTGTAGTTACCTTGTGTTACCAGAACTTTCTTAGATAAATACACTGTAAGTACACTATAAGTACGTTAGTACACATACTGTAAAATAAAGTGCAACCCACTTTATTGTAAGGTGTCCTTGTTACAGTGTAGTTACACATTTAAGTACTGAGTAATATTAGTTAACCACTTATAGTTAGGGTTAGGATTGGGTTGGTCTTAGGGTTACCTGCATGTAATTATGCAGCGTGTGGACTCAGAGGAAGACCAGGGTTTATTTCAGGTGATGTGAGGGTCAGAGAGAGAGCAGTGCAGGTCTCCTGATCTCATCATCTGATATATCTGATATATATATATATATCTGGAGTGGTGCTGTAAATGACTGGCAGAAGACTGAACGCTGAACATCAGATAGATGTAATCAAACCCATCAGACAGAGTCCAGGACTGAAACGCTGTCTCAGGTTCAGCTGAACTCCAGACTAATCTGATCATGCTGATGGACGGAGGCCTAGCTTTCACCTGCCTTCTCCTCAATCACGCTCTCAAAGCTTCCTTCACTAAATATCAAACACCTTCCCTCTCTCTACAGAAAGCTGCACAGATCAGCAGTGTTCACCTGGGATTGAACAACCAGTGTTTCCATCAGGTCCTGGAAACCAGTGTTGCATTGCTGTATTACTCAGACTTCTCTCAGATCTGTGTGATATGAGTCGTGGTGATATTTCAGTCTGTTTACAGTAAGGTGTTCAGGTTGGTGTTGAAAATGCTGTATAATGCAGGAGTTAGTCATTCAGTCAAATACAGCAGTCATGAGATCTACACACGAGCGTGTTCTGCTGATTCTGTTAAGAGTGAGGACTGAGAAACAGTGATTGCCAGAGGTGGGTAGAGTACCCAAAAACTGGACTCAAGTAAAAGGAAAAGTACTTCTAGAAATATTTACTCAAGTAAAAGTAAAAGTACTAGTCTGAATAATTACTTGAGTAAGAGTAAAATAGCATCGGATAAAAACTACTCAACTCGACTCAAGCAGTTAGTTACTAGTTACTTTGGGTCATATATACTGAGCCTATTTTTATTTAGATATATATAGATAAAATGTGTGTATAAGTATATATATTTCATCAGCCTTACTCCAGTCTTCAATGTCACATAATCCTTCAGAATTTATTCCAATAAATTGATTTACTATCAGTGATGTTCTTTTTATCTTTCTATTCATCAAATAATCCTAAAGAAAATCTCAAATATTAAGCAGCAAAACTGTTTCCAGCACTGGTAATAAATCAATATATTAGATTTATATTTTGAAGGATCATAACTCTGAAAACTGGAGTAACAGCTGATGAAAATTCAGATATGCATCACAAAATAAACTATATTTTATAGTATGTATTATATATGTATAAATAACCTCTGACACAGAGAAGAGTGAAAACTCCTCACATGACTGTTAAGTTACTGAACATCTGAACATAAACCAAATACACACTGACAGATCTTCTTCTGTCTGCATGCAGAAGTATATTTTTGCAAGCGTAAATATTGTGGAAATATCATAATTAATTGTGTCTAGGCATATGGGGGTCGTCTTGTGACACACAAGATTTTATTTTCATTTTTATTAGAAACATTCCCAGACACATGAACTATATAATGAAATATCTCAATTCTCACATTTCATAGATTGTTATTAATGATAATATGCGATGGTCAAAGTAGCCTAATTATGTAATTTATAATTTATAAAACCCTGTCTGTTTACTTAAGTAACAGATATAGGTGTCATGCCATAACATATTTTTAATACTTTATATTAAATGTGAATTTAACATTGAAAGTTAATGTGATATAAAAACTGCTACTAATCTTTCATTGTTCAGAAAGAGAGCAAATAACATTTACATTATTAAAGATTATTTTTACTGACAATCTAGAGTTAATTCAGTCTCAGAAACTCCCATTTAAAATCACTGAAACTGTTAACACTGTGAAATCAATATCTTAATTATAGATTCGTACACACATCTGCACTGTGTTGTGTGATCAAGCCTTCGAACAGAGTTGACTCAGAATGAATAATTCGCGAATGGGCATCGCTCATTCCCCAGAGAAAAGTAGACGGCGCGTTTGGAATAAACTGAAGCATTTATAACATTTATTGCATTAAGATAAAGTAACGAGAGGAGCGTTGCCCACAGTAACGAAGTAAATGTACAGATTTTTCCCAAAAAAATTACTCAAGTAAGAGTAAAAGTACCCATCTTTTAATATACTCTGAATAGTATTAGTTGCCCCAAAAAATTACTCAATTAAATGTAACGAAGTAAATGTAACTTGTTACTACCCGCCTCTGGTGATTGCTGAAGCCAGAAGCAGCTGTGTGTGAGGAACAGCATTGTCTCTCGTTTCTGTGAACTCATGAATGTGTCTGCTTCCACATGAGCGACAGACAGCTCACACTCGCCAAACAAACACATGTAATGTGACCGAGACTGGTAGCACAGAAGTGTGTGGCCTGTGGTTTGTAGTTACACTGATAACGAAGGCTCGTGTGTGACATCAGACTCGTCACACAGAATACAGACTTCCTGATTGAAACAAAATTTGCTATTTTCAGAATTTCCAAACTATTGTAATTTTCAAAATATACATTTTCCTAATGTGTTTTACTCTGAATCTGTGAGAAAATCAAAGCCATACATTTAAAATTTGTGTTCCAAATTTGAGGTTGATATTATATGAAAAGCCATGTTTCTGAATGACAGAACCTAATGATGCCATGTAGACAGAGAAGAGAAGTGGTCCTAGAACTGAGCCCTGAGGCACCCATCCCTCATACTGTCGATGATGTTTATGACTATGACATATCATGAGCTCAGGTGAGGTGAAGACAGTTTCCTCATACACTAACAGACCAGACCTGCTCATCAGCTCCTCACACTCGTGTCACAGTGATGGAGGAGCAGCTTTAGGAAGCACTGATCTATCAGACCTGATCAACACTTAAGAGCTTTTCATTTCATTGTGCAGACATCGGGACAGCTTTCATCACAGCAATCAGAACTATCATTGTTTTAAACATTGCATAAACAATACATAGTAGTTTTATAAAAATAGCTGTAGATCCAGTGTTCAAATCTCTTCATGATATACATATACAAATTTACATTAAATCTTGATTTAAAAAGAAAGAAAAGATGCAGCAGAAAGCGTAAAAAGAAAACTGTGATCATTTCTCCATCATGAAGCTACTAAAATGTTTTGCCTTTTCCACAGAACACAGTAATGGAGAAAGCTCACTTGTAAAAACCAGATTAATGTTACTGAGAATCACACATGAACGAGAGCGACAGCAGCGTTTGCTGAGCCTCAGGACGAAGACGCTTGTGTTTCTCCTCTAACATTGTTTTCTTTCTCTTGTTCTCCATCAGAGAGAATCATGGTCTGAAGACTGAAGACCAGGCACATTCCTACAATCTCCTGCCATGAGAAACAGGCCGTTTCTCTCTCTTTTGTAACCCTCATGGACCCTCAGCAATGAAAACAGAAAATACATCCTTTTCCTTGAATCAAGGAAGCAGAAGGAGTCTTAGAGAAGCTGGGTCTCGTCTCACTCCCTCATGATCACCGCTGCATGTGTGCTGCTCATCTGACCTGCAGAAGACACCCGAGCAAACCCTGAAACACCAAAAACATAAGGACTGAGTGTGTGTGTGTGTGTGTGTGTGTGTGTGTGCCAAAGGACAGCGTTACTCCTGTGTGAACGCCACATACCGCTTCATTCCTCCTTTCATAAATTAAATCAATGTGATAAACTTCAGGACGGCTGTCTGATTCTCATGCACTACACAATCAGAACGAGAACGTGTTTGTTACAGAGATATCAGATAGTCACTGATTACATGTAATCTGGATGACCTAATCAGATTTTGTTTTTAAAGTACTTCTTATTAGATTAAATGACATTTTAAAATATTCGTAATCAGACTACAGTTACTTTTTTTATGGATTACACTAATATATATTCACACTAAAGCAATTATTTAATCATAATTTATTGATTCTCTTTTTCATTTTTCTTTTTCAGCGGTGTACTCTCTCTTAAGACCAAAATCACTGTTTATGAGTCATTCTATAACTACTGGTACGTCATGTCCATGGACACATTATCAAATTTAATTTTAAAATATAAAAAAAAGTTCAGTAACTTTTCACTTTCACAAACAATGATCACTTTTATATCAGGGGACATTTCTAATTAATTTAATACAAAACTCAACAGAGTTTTATTTCTTATAAATATTTGTCCAAAAGAATCATTAAATTCTTTAAAAAATATTCACCTGAGAAAACATTTATAGTCATTCCGCTATCGCTGACTGTCTGGTGCCATCTTGAGACTTAATATACTGAACGTGTTACAATGGAAGACTTCAGCATTCATTTCAACATATATGGTAAAAACTAATCTTTTTAGCCTTGTAATAAGTGGGATAATGTACTTCTAATATATCCATAAACCCCTTCAGGCTATTACAAGACTCCTCTGTTTTGCGTCGGGGTCCTGATCACCTGGCGGGCTTTATTCTGCGATAATAACCAGCTGGATGTACATTATCCCACTTCTTACACGGCTACTTGCCACAAGTTAATAATTAGAAACAAAATATTGATTTGAGTTGAAATATTGGAACGCAAAGCTTCCATGAACACAGAAGTTGTAAGCGGCAAGTTCAACTAGATGGACATTCAAGGAAAACCACTTACTACACAACATTTCACCTCAAATTACAAACCCGATTCCAAAAAAGTTGGGACACTGTACAGATTGTGAGTAAAAAACTAATGGAATAATTTACAAATCTCATAAACTTATATTTTATTCACAATAAAGCATAGATAACATATCAAATGTTGAAAGTGAGACATTTTGAAATGTCATGCCAAATATTGGCTCATTTTGGATTTCATGAGAGCTGCACATTCCAATAAAGTTGGGACAGGTAGCAATAAGAGGCCGGAAAAGTTAAATGTACAGATAAGGAACAGCTGGAGGACCAATCTGCAACTTATTAGGTCAATTGTGAACATGATTGGGTATAAAAAGAGCCTCTCAGAGTGCCAGTGTCTCTCAGAAGTCAAGATGGGCAGAGGATCACCAATTCCCCCAATGCTGCAGTGAAAAATAGTGGAGCAATCTCTGTGTGTAAGGGTCAAGGGTCAAAACCATACTGGATGCCCGTGATCTTCAGTTCTTAGACAGCACTGCATCACATACAGGAATGATACTGTAATGGAGATCACAACATGGGCTCAGGAATACTTCCAGAAAACACTGTCAGTGAACACAATCCACCGTGCATGAGTGTGTGTGTGTGGGCAGCTTACACATCTGGAAGGACACCATCAATGCTGAAAGATATATCCAAGTTCTAGAACAACATATGCTCCCATCCAGACGTCGTCTCTTTCAGGTGTCACAACCTTTTTGGAATCAGGTTTGTAATTAAGGCAATAAAAATTTAAGATGAAAAAGTTTTCAAATCTTACCAGATTGTTAGTTATTTTATAATCCATTACAGCGTACAAAACAATGGTAGCAAAATGATAGCAGCTGCGTTTGAATGGAACAAGAGAGCGAGTCCGCAATACAAGGATGACATTAATAATTGTACACCATTTTGAATTGAGTTTTAATATTTTATTAGCTAAAAAAAGCAAAGCTTCCACCAATAAAAACTGTTCCTGTCGTGACTGACCAATCAGAATCAAGTATTCCACAGAACAGTGTAATAATCCGAGATAACAACCAGCTGAATGCACATTATCCCTTACATATTACTAATCAAAAATTAAATTTTGATATATTTATGGTAGGGAATTTACAAAATATCTTCATGGAACACGATCTTTACTGAATATCCTAATGATTTTTGTCATGAAAGAAAAAATGTATCATTTCAATCTATACAATGTATTGTTGTCTATTGCTACAAATATCCCTGTGATACTGATGACTGCTTCTGTGCTCCAGGGACACAGATGTTATTTATATATGTCACTTATGTTACTTGACAAAAAGTAACCCAATTATGCTTCCTCAGCTCCACTGACGTCATCGAGACAAAAACAGCTTTCTCTCACCAACAGTACATAGCTACACTTATATGGTTACAGCGCACAGGGCTGTGATTGGTCCAGCCTCACATCAGACGGCTGTGATTGGTCAGAGCCAGCGGCGCCGAGCACAGAACAGCCACGTCCTCATCGAAATTCATTCGTTTGGGTGATTTCAGATTGAGATACTGTATTTTAATAAACTGTTATTAAAATACATCAAAACAAACAGCAATCATTAAATGGAGCAGTTTTTTAACCTAGATAAAATATTGGAGAGCTGCAGTACTTTTTAGACTGTCCTCCACGCGTTCTCGCTCCACAGACTCCACTTCCGGTTTGGAGGCGGTTGTCAAACAGCGCCACCTGCTGTACTACTCACAAACACACCTCAGAATGTGTTATTCTGTAATTATATCACTGTACTGTCCTATGCTTTATATTTATCTAGTGTTTGTCAGAGAAATGCATCAAGACGATTGTAACTACTACACGAGACTATAATCCATAATAACACTTCCTCCAGTGAAACAGTGCATCTGCTGTTGTCTCTCACAGATTAGTTTAGATCTGTTTAATCGCTGCTTGATCTGTGCAGATTTCTCTCCTGATTCAGACCAGAACACTGTTTCACTGGAGGAAGTGTTATTCTGGATTATAGACTCTATGTGTTTGAGTTAAAATCATCTTAATGCTGGATGTGTTTCAGGTTTTGTCTTCTCCAGATGTTCACTGATGGACTGGAGTGCTGTGGACATTTGGCATTTCAGAAAGTTAAGAGAAAAAAAAACTTTTCACGTACAGAAATTCTTTCTAGTATTTTTATTAAAAACATATTAAATTTTAATAATTCAGTGCTTGGTAAACACAAGTTACTCTCTCTCTCTCTCTCTTACTTTTAATAATAATAATAATAATAATAATAATAATAATAATAAATAGCGATGTCTTAATGGTATTGTCTGTGAGCTCTGTTACAGACAAGGCAATGTGTAGAAATAATAAATCATAACAGGATAAATCATTTTGGTTTCATTATTCCTTACATTTCAACACTTGACACTGAGACAGTATTTTACCTGTGCAAACCTGAATAAATAAAATAAAAAAAAGGTCTTCACAGAACCATCAAGTTATAAGATAACTTACATTTAGTAATTTAGCAGATGCTTGCTGGAAGCAATCAAAATCAACACAAAAGCAATGATACACAAGTGCTATAACAAGCCTCAGCTTAACGTAGTGCACTGTTGTTCATCTGAAAATGTATTATACAATGTCCAGTTAAAAAAAAGCATCTTGATACACCACACCTGTGAGGTGGATGGATTATCTCTGCAAAGGAGAAGTGCTCACTAACACAGATTTAGACAGATTTGTGAACAATATTTGAGAGAAATAGGCCTTTTGTGTACATAGAAAAAGTCTTAGATCTTTGAGTTCAGCTCATGAGAAATGGGGGCAAAAACAAGAGTGTGGCATTTATAATTTTATTCAGTGTACAACGGACTTCAGCAACAACCTTGGATTAATATATTTACATTTACATTGATTCATTTAGCAATCACGTTTATCCAAAGCGACTTACAGATGAAGACAGTGGAAGCAATCAAAAACAACAAAAAGAGCAATGATATATAAGTGCTATAACAAGTCTCAGTTAGGTTAACACAGTACACGTAGCATGGGATTTTAAATAATATAATAAATAAAAAGAAAACTGATAGAACAGAAAAATAATAGAGCAAGCTAGTGTTAGAGGTCTTACTTTTTTTTTTAAGAATAGAATTAGAATAGAGAGTGCTAGAGTTAAAGGGTCAACTAAAGATGGAAGAGATGTGTTTTAAGCCGATTCTTGAAGATGGCTAAGGACTCAGCTGCTCGGATTGAGTTGGGGAGTTCATTCCACCAGGAGGAACATTTAATTTAAAAGTGACTTTGGGATGAACAATCAAGCGACGTTCACTTGCAGAACACAAGCTTCTAGAGGCACATAAATATATAATATAATATAGACCTCTATAAAATGAATTCTCAATAAGAAATTCTGCTGACAAAAATCAATCTGGTTGGTAATGAGAGAAGCAGGTGAAGCTGTTTGTGAAGTTGTTTAGTCAGATCTTTAGAGATGTAATTTTTCCCCCCAAAGCTGTGGTTAAAGACAGATGTAGTTCTTGTGAAAATCATGAAAAAAATATAAATAAAATCATTTTTAAAATAACATTTATGTGGTTTTGTTCACGTGGCTGTTTACAGAAGCATGTCAAGTTTTGGTCAGGTGTTTTTTAATGATATGATGTCATTACGTTGCAGTCTTGCCGCCAGCCAATCACTGCTCTGCTGACTGTGTTACACCTGCCCTTCACAGGGAACACCTGAACACTGGTCTTACATTACTTCATCCAGAGATTTGATTCAGATTCTTATTCATTTGAAGATTTAGATCAGCCAGAGCTCAGTAATCAGGGTCCCTGTACAATCAGGGTATCTTACGATCATCTGTGTTTTATTGGGAGAATTTATTGCAGAGAACAGTGTTGGGGTAGCGCATTACAAGTAACATAAATTACATGATCAGATTACTTTTTTCAAGTAACTAGTAAAGTAATTTACAAGAAAATATCTGAGTTACTTTTTCTAAAAAAAGTAACACCTGTTACTTTGTTTTCTCATTTATTGAAAAATCAGAAGTACAGCGGCGTTGTGTGTGCTGTGTGAACATGATGTAGTTCTAGAATAAATGTGAATGTGCATTAATTCATCCCGCTAAAAAAAAAAAAAAATGGTATTCATCACAAAGAATCAAAACAGTGGAATAAAAAATCTGTATGTGACGCAAACCTGCAATAATTAAATGTTAAATAACACAAATGTATCTAATACCACTTTATTAACTGATGTCTTTGTTGCTGACCTTTGATGGTACAGTTCAACCATACTAATAAGCAAAAATGACTTTAGATAAACTAACAATTGTGCTTCATTGTTGTTTTATTGCTGCATTTTGAACCATCTGGAGGCGAGAAATGGTTGACTGAGGAAGGCCCAAATACAAGGAGTTGCAAATGCGATGTGATAAAAGCATGAATGACCTTCTCCAAATCTTGAAATGACAAGAATGATTTAAGTTTAGAAATAATCCGTTGTTGATAAAAAAATATTTTTAACAACCGAATTTATTTGCTTTGTTAAACATAATTCAGAGTCTAAGATGAAGAAACTGAGGGCAAATGATTGCCAAGTTCCTTAATAAGCCCGTTTCTCAATTTTGGGGGACCAAAAAAAATAATTTCAGTTTTGTCTTCATTAATTTGGAGAAAGTTAGTTTTTAACCATTTCTTGACATCATCAAGACAGTCCAACAACTGTTGAATGGAATCAGCAGCTTTCAATGGGATATACAACTGGGTATCATCAGCGTATAGATGAAATGAAACATTGTGTCCTCTAATAATATTCCCTAATGGAAGCATATATAAGTTAAAAAGGAGCGGTCCCAAAATGGAACCCTGAGGGACACCACTAATAATAGGAATTGAAGAAGAGAAATTTTTTCCCAATGATAAACTGTAAAAAATGTACTGTAGAATTATGTTAATTGCTGTAAAATGGATTACAGGACATTACTGCAAAGCAAATTACAGTTAATTGCTGTATGTGAAATACAGTAGTTTGTAGTATTTTTTACAGTAATATTTAATTTCACTTGTAGTTTATTTTACAGCAATATTTTGTAATTTCACTAAAGTACAATATTTACCTGGCAAAAAAAAGTTTCCAATAAAGTCCTGTAAATACCCCTAAATACAATATGATGTTGTAATAATTTAACAATGAAATTGCTTTAAAGAATAATTTTAACAGTAAACTATAAAATACTGATATAAATGCATTATCATGATCTCTATCTTAATACATCTACAAATGAATAAAAACCAAGTAAATGATGTTGCAAATAAGTATTTATTAAAACTGGCAGAAAGACATTGCAAGGCTTTTACTGGTAAAATAAAATTTTAAGTCTTTCAACAGTTAAAATATTATCATAAAAATAACATAGGATCACAAATATATATTAAAAAAATAAGCCATATTCAGAGTAGAACATTAACTTTCTTTAAAAATTAAGGTCAATCAACAGAATTTGTATAATTTGTATAATTTTGTATTAAAAAAAAATGTTTTAAAGGGATTGTTCTCCCAAAAATCTAAATTATGTCATTAATAACTCACCCTTATGCTGTTCCAAACATGTAAGACCTCCTTTTATCTTCTGAACACAGTTTAAGATATTTTAGATGTAGTCCGAGAGCTCTCAGTCCCTCCATTGAAGCTGTGTGTACGGTACACTGTCCATGTCCAGAAAGGGAAGAAAAACATCATCACAGTAGTCCATGTGACATCAGAGGGTCCGTTAGAATATTTTGAAGCATCAAAAATACATTTTAGTCCAAAAATAGCAAAAACGCCGACTTTATTCAGCATTGTCTTCTCTTCCGTGTCTGTGTGAGAGAGTTCAAAACAAAGCAGTTTGTGATATCCGGTTCATGAACTAATCATTCGATGTAACCGGATCTTCTTGAACCAGTTCACCAAATCGAACTGAATCGTTTTAAACGGTTCGCGTCTCCAATACGCATTAATCCACAAATGACTTAAGCTGTTAACTTGTTTAATGTGGCTAACACTCCCTCTGAGTTCAAACAAACCAATATCCAAGACTCGGAGTAATTCATTTACTCAAACAGTACACTGACTGAACTTATGAGAAGAGAGAACTGAAGATGAACACCGAGCCGAGCCAGATAACGAACAATAGACTGACTCGTTTACGAGTGAAGAACCGTTTCTGTCAGACGCGTGTGATTCGTGAACTGAGGAGCTGATGATACTGCGCATGTGTGATTCAGCATGAAGCAGACCGACACACAGAGCGTCTGAACTGATTCTTTTGGTGATTGATTCTGAACTGATTCTGTGCTAGTGTTATCAGCGCAGGTAAACCGAAGGCTGGAATCAAGGGCAATCATCGCCAATGACGCCATTACGTCGAGCGCAAAAGAACTGGTGAACCGTTTTCTTCAACCGGTTTATTGAATCAAACTGTCCGAAAGAAAAAGTGGGTCAATATACAATTGTGGGAGATTTTGAGTTTGAATAATTCTGGGAAAAAATATATTTAATTACAAAATATTATTATCTTCCCTGATAAATCATCCCTGAAATATTTTGTTTTTAGTCATTGCCAAGCTCAGGGATAATTGATTTCAGATATTTAGTTTTAAAAACAAGAAGTTTACTCATTATTTTGTCAACTATGTTATGGACAAAACCTATAAGTTTTAACTTTAAGTAAATGGCAGACATTTAAAAAAATCATTACTCTTGGAAGAATATGTGTCTATTTACCTACCTTTTCAATTAAAATACCCAATTAATTAAGAAAATACACATTTTGTTCAATTGAAACCCCAAATTTCAAGTACTGAAGTAAACGGTCTGTATATTTTGTTTCCAAAGTGCTTGATTCATGATAATTTTATTGATGAAATTATGTTGAGGTATATATATTTGACAGCTACTCAGTTTCTAAATATTTACTTGGAGATTAGAGAACCATTGAAATATATATATATATATATATATATATATATATATATATATATATATATATATATATATATATATATTAAAAAATATAATGGTAACTTAATTGACAGCTCAGTATCATAGTTGACAAAAGTAACATAGTTGACATGACAAAGAGGGATGATGTATTTAAAAAAAAAACAATCTTAAAGGGAGGGTGAAATGCTGGTTTTCACTCAATATCCTGTTAATATTGAGTACATATAGAGTAGTACTGCATCCTTCATTACGCCAAAAAGTCTTTAGTTTTATTATATTCATAAGAGAAAGATAGTCTGTACCGATTTTTCCCGGAAAAACACGAGCGGCTGGAGGCGTGACGTGTGGGCGGAGCTAAAGAATCACGAGCGCCAGTAGGCTTTTGCGTTGAGAGCATGTTGAAGCTGTGACACAGATCCAGAGGCTGAAATTTAACAAGAGCAGCATCAGCAAAGGCTTCTCTATGTGGTATGTACTGAAACTGTATATATTTGCTTAGCAGTTTTGGAAAATGACTAAGTTCCACTTTGTCGTCTTTTTAAAAAAAAATTTTTTTAAGCTGTACATGTGGAAAGTGCAGTTTGATGACAACATCGCATGTTGTTTACTTGATGTGCTTATGCGCCGATAGCTAAGTTAATAACACAGAGATATTTGAAGCAGTTTTACTCACCGCCTGTGGTTCCAACACACGATCGTGACCCTTTTTCGTTGGGACTGCATCATCCTTAAGAAATAAACGATGTGCAAATCCGTCGTCAAACTGGGCCTTGTTTTTGAAACAAGCATCTTCGAAATGAAGGGAACAAACACAAACACTTGCACAACTCCGTTGATGCTCTGTAAAAATAAACTCCATCCACTGGTCCCTTAATGCTGTTTCTCTTTTGGTAATCTGTGCAGGGTTGTCTTGCCCTGGCAACCAAAAACACACTCCTTTTGTGACATTTGGCGACGCTCTCGCTCTGATCAGTGAAGTCTGTTGTGCTCTCAGTGCTGTGCTATACGGGAGCGCGCGCTCTTCTGGCAGAAGTGCCTTAGGACACATATAAGGAAATTCTGCTCCATCTAACGTCACACAGAGCCATACTCGAAAAAAACTTTCCCAAACTTGTGACAAACCAGAAGGAGTATTTTTGGAACAGAAATACTCCTTCAAACGTACAACTTAATTTTTGAAACTTTGTCCATGTTTAGCATGGGAATCCAACTCTTTAACAGTGTAAAAAACTCAGTATGCATGAAATAGCATTTCACCCCCCTTTAAGGTCAGCATGGTTGAAATCCCCATCTATGATGAGAAAAGCATCCGGGTGTGCTGTCTGCTGCTCACTGATGTGTTGGTACAGTTCATTAAGTGCGTCGTTCCTGTTGCTGGTGATGTTGAATGGGGGAATGTACACTTATTCTGTTGGTTAACAGAATATGTGTGCTGCATTGGATCAAAATTTTAATAGTGCAAACAGTTGTATCTCAAAAACATTTATATGTCAGAACCCAAGTAAAACATTGGCATACCCTCCAACTTCCAGGCACCCAAGAAACCGACGGAGACAGAACACACTCCCCATTTTCTAACCCAAGAACATAGCCAATTATGCATGTGCATGTGTGTCTGTGTGTGTGTGTGTGTGTGTGTATCAGAGGTGTATAGTCCAGGTGCCAGAAAGTGGAAATCCTGTCCAGCAGCTGTTCCAACCATCACTAAACCAACTCCTCTACCAGGTAGATGAGCTCATTAGTGAAAACACCTGTTCTAGATGTAGAGGCAGATCCAAAATCATGGCAGGATTTTTACTTTCTGGTACCTGGACTATACACCTCTGGGGCCCGTTCTTCGTACATCGCTAACTCAGTTAGCTGGATTTGATTGTTGATGATTTGGCGTGATCTTGGATCATTTGGTTCTTCGAAGCTCATCCCGGAGCTGCGGTCATAGCAACAGGTCCGTCAGCTTAAACCTGCTCGGGAGCAGCTTATTTCATTTAAACAGGATTAGATCGCTTCTTTTCAACCAGAACTGAGACTCAAAATATGTCTGCTACCACCGCTACTTTATTACAAGAGTATCGTACTGATCCAGGGACAATAATTTAAAATAATAATCATTAAAAAAATTATTTAAAAATAATATAAAAAATGTTGTGTAGTCCATAACAGCCTACTATAGACACAGCCAGTTTTACTCACTGAAATATTTATTTGTCATAAAATTATTACTTCATAATTATATTAGAGTCTTACACACATGCCATACAGATAATAGAGTCGTGCATTATTTTGAGTGATGATGATATTATAAGAGTGGCTTGATGGAGCACAGGAGATGCAGATAACATGATATTGACCCTTAATAAACTTTCATTAATGCTGTCACGTAACAAATCTGTCCAAATATAAAATGAATAGATAATTTCTACATTGAAATGAAAATGTAAAGACTGCACAACTATTATAAATTGCGAATCTAAATTCTAAAATATTATAATAAAATAAAAACATGCATCTATTATCTGTTTCATGTAGCTATTATAACATTTATGTAGTTTTGTTTGCTTGGCTATTTCCTTATAAAAGTCCAAGTCAAGTTTTTCGTCGGGTGTCGTTTTAAATTATATGATGTCATTACATTGCCGTCTTGCCACCAGCCAATCACTGCACTGCTGATCATGGTTTCGAGTATCGATATATATCCCCTTTTAAGACAACACATGAACGTGCAATTATCTCAGATGACCCAATCCAGCGATACTAATCATACACAACAGGAGTGTTCGAAGAACCCAATTAGCCGGATCAGGATTAGCACAATGATATCATCTTGGATGTGTCATTTGATCTCGGATGTAATAAGCGACGTACGAAGAACGGGCCCCTGGTGTCTATATGTGTGTGTGCTTGACCGTGTGCTTGTGCCACGTGTTTGTTAGCATGTGTGTGTGTGTGCGCGCATGTCCTTAGCCATGAAGATATGATTTGGCAATATTTTCCCACACATCTCTTTTTATTTCAACATGACGTGCTGTCACGTGCTGTGGGGCAGGAATCAACCTGAGCACATCCTCAAATGGATACCAGAGTGCATCCTCTCGCATTGGCCAATAGTAACGATTGTGTCCCACTCTGTGCAGGTACTTAACATGAACATGTGTCTCACTCACTTCAACAATGGTTCCAGGGTAAACCTCATCGTCATATCTGATGACACACCACTGACCAACAATGTCACCTCTATCCCACTGTACTTCAAGGTCTGTTTGTTCTTGGTGCAATGCAGGAACAGCAGAGTTGACTTTGAAGACGAAGGCCTGAGCTTGGTAACACTGACATTGCAGAATCTGCCTTGTTGAACACAGGGATTTGCCTGAAAACAAGTTTATAATTTTATAATATTTATTGCAAAGTATTTTATAGTTACTGTACAATTAGAATATTAAATGAACTGCTGAAAACTATAAGAACATGTAATGAATGTCAACTATGTTACTCTTAGTCAACTGACTGGTAACCTAGTTGACATTTTTGCTGTTTTTAGGGATAAAATCAAAATGGTTGCCTAGCACCAGACACCACATGGCATTTTAGGGAGAGGTTCTTCTAAATATTATATGTACAACTGAGTAAAATTGAAATTCAAAGTTATTTATGAATTCATTGTAGTAACATTGTTGACATATGATAAGTACACATTTGCCCCAAGCACTACTTCAGGTGAAATAACAGAAAATGTGGAGGGAGAACATACCTTGGAGTCTTGCTAGTTTTCTCTTCATGAGGAAATGACATCATGTGGAGCAGATCATGTGATTTGGAAAACACACTCTTCCTTGAGGGGTGTATTTGCTATGGGTAACTTAGATGACAGCGACTTCTCGGACACATATTCAATTTGCCAATTTCTATTGAAAATGTGACATATCGCCCAAAAAGACACATTGTTCACAATTACCTCAACTTAATGTAAATAATATAATTAAAACTGTTTTTGAATAAGTTTTTAAAATGTTTTTTTAAGTAATGAGATTGTGCTTGTAATTCATTTTGGACGGTTATTTAGTTGACATTTTAGGGATATCTAGTAAATTTTTATAAATAAATGATTATTTCCATAATAATTAACTATGGAATTTGTAAAGACAAGATCATGAAGAACACTGAAGACTTTTAAAATTGTATTTTAATAAGCATGTTTGCGAGATAAATCTCATGGACATGAAAACTCCCTCGATTATATATTGACTCTACTGGTGATCCGAAAACTGATGCAAATGGTTCTTTCAACATGTTTCTTTAAAGGATCTGGGTGATCTGGTAAACCAAATGAAAATAACTTCCACCTCACTTGATGTCCTTCTCTCAGAGATTATAAAAAAATCTTTCTCTGAAATTGGCCCCAGTATCCAAGTATTGATAAATTCATCTTTGGATGCTGGATCAGTGCCAAATTGTTTTAAGCATGCTGTTGTTCAACCTTTGCTTAAAGGGGGGGTGAAATGCTATTTCATGCATACTGAGTTTTTTACACTGTTAAAGAGTTGGATTCCCATGCTAAACATGGACAAAGTTTCAAAAATTAAGTTGTACGTTTGAAGGAGTATTCCTCCGGTTTGTCACAAGTTTGGGAAAGTTTTTTTCGAGTATGGCTCTGTGTGACGTTAGATGGAGCTGAATTTCCTTATATGGGTCCTGAGGCACTTCTGCCGGAAGAGCGCGCGCTCCCGTATAGCAGAGCACTGAGAGCACAACAGACTTCACTGATCAGAGCCAGAGCGTCGCCAAATGTCACAAAAGAAGTGTGTTTTTGGTTGCCAGGGCAAGACAACCCTGCACAGATTACCAAAAGAGAAACAGCATTAAGGGACCAGTGGATGGAGTTTATTTTTACAGAGCATCAACGGAGTTGTGCAAGTGTTTGTGTTTGTTCCCTGCATTTCGAAGATGCTTGTTTTACAAACAAGGCCCAGTTTGACGACGGATTTGCAAATCGTTTATTTCTTAAGGATAATGCAGTCCCAACGAAAAAGGGTCACGATCGTGTGTTGGAACCACATGCGGTGAGTAAAACTGCTTCAAATATCTCTGTGTTGTTAACTTAGCTATCGGCGCGCAAGCACATCAAGTAAACAACATGCGATGTCATCAAACTGCACTTTCCACATGTACAGTGTCACAGGTCGGGGGGCCAAGCCGGACTGCACCCACCCCTGAAACCCAGGATCACCTCGGGGAGCGTGCCAGAAAAACCAGACGGACGAGAGTATAAAAAATGAACAAGGTTTTATTTGGTTAAAAGCAATTTAAAAGTTCATTGTTCCTTCTGTGTCTCCCGACCAGAACGGAGCCAGACCTCGGACGCCGGGAAGGCGTAGAGTCGTCGGCAGTTTGTGCCTGTACGGGGCCAGCAAGAGCCAGGGTAGTCTGTCGCCCGTCCCGGAGTGAGAGAGGGTATCCGGGTAAGTAGAGCTCGTGGATGTTTCGGTCGAGACCGGGAAAAGGAATAATTCTCGTGTCCACCTCCTTCTACAGGGTCATCACATGCAGCATTCGGCCCAGAGGATCCTGCGATCTGCACAGCAGAGTAGGTAATCAACAGCAAGTATGCGTTCTTGAATAAGTAGTGGGCTTACGGCTGGGAGAGGCTTCGGTTAAGACCGGGAAAGGAATAATTCGTGTGTCCACCTCTTTCTACAGGGTCATCACATGCAGCATTCGGCCCAGAGGATCCTGCGATCTGCACAGCAGAGTAGGTAATCAACAGCAAGTATGCTTTCTTGAATAAGTAGTGGGGCTTACGGCTGGGAGAGGCTTCGGTTGTGACCGGGAAAGGAATAATTCTTGTGTCCACCTCTTTTCATAGGGACATCACATGCGGCATTCGGCCCAGAGGATCCTGCGATCTGCACAGCAGAGTAAGTAATCAACAGCAAGTATGTGTTCTTGAATAAGTAGTGGGGCTTACGGCTGGGAGAGGCTTCGGTTGTGACCGGGAAAGGAATAATTCTTGTGTCCACCTCTTTTCATAGGGACATCACATGCGGCATTCGGCCCAGAGGATCCTGCGATCTGCACAGCAGAGTAAGTAATCAACAGCAAGTATGTGTTCTTGAATAAGCAATGGGGCTTACGGCTGGGAGATGCTTCAGTTGAGTGCCTGGGTGTGGATTACGGTGACGGTGGTGGGCTCTCGGGGTGGTGAGCGTCCGGCATTAACTCTATGTATCTTCCCCACACTCTGTAACTTCACTTCAAACGATTTATTGTGCAAACACACCACTTCAGACACGGCACACCCACTCTTAGTGCAAATAGAGCCAGCACTCACCCAACGATGACTCCGTCCACTTCACAACGTTATCAGTCCCAGTCCAGATGTATACAATTGATTGAAATCCCAGATCAGGTCTCTTAACTTCCCTCCGATAGCGATGGCGCGGTCTGGTCTTCACTTGCTTTCCAGAACTCACACTCTTTCTGTCCTGAATATCTCCACTCGATCGCTGATATATCTGTTACACAGCCAGATAACCGAAACCCCACAATAGTCTTCAAATACCTCCACACGCCAGCCCAAACGTCCCAGGAATTCACCTCTCCTAGGGGAACACGTCCAAAGAGAAGAACCACACACAGGGGCAAGCCAACCAGGAAGAATAGCCGGGAGAACGAACGACCAAATAGAATCCACAACCCCCTTCATGGTCTCTGCACTTCTCTTTTTATGTGGTTACTCCGCCTCCATAATCCTCTCACAGATCGCCACATCAAACTCCCCACACCAGATGTCAATCTGTCATTAGCGTTGTTATTGCGACATCGGGCGAAACCCGGAAGTGGACCGGTGTTACCGCGACACCGTCCCGAGGGGAACACAAAATTCCGGCGGGACTTAGTTCCGCTTCCCTTTCGTCACCCCGTGACATACCCCCCTGCCAAACCGTTCTAGTCCCTAGAACGCCTTCCAGTCGCCCATTCTCCATAGCGTGCCGGGGGCCGACCTCGGCTCTCCCTCTGGGACCGTCGTGGTGGCGAGACAGGGTCGATGTCCGCAGGCATATCCATCGGGTCTCTGGGGGCCATTTCGGCGGGGACATTTCCCCGTTCTCCTGGGATCACGGCCCATCCTGCTATCCACGGGGCTACAGCTTCAGGCTCCTTTGGCGCCTCCTCTACGGGGCTGGGATAGTTCGGACAGGGGCGGATCATGTTCCGATGGACCACTCTAGCGGGCCCGGCTTTTCCTTCGGGCCGAATTGTATATACTGGCTGTCCAGGCCGCTGCTGGCCCTCGACCACGTATGGTGCATTCTCCCATCGGTCACTGAGCTTCCCCTTCCCTTGTCGCCGGTTGTCCCTTACCAGGACCCTTTCTCCTGGGAGAAGGGGGGCTTCCCGAGCCGTCCGGTCGTACAGCCTCTTGTTTTTCTTCCCAGCCACTCGGATCCGTCCCGAGACTTGCTCGTATGCAAAATGGAGGCGTTGGTGGTGGCGCCTTACCCATTCAGTTACGTTCCCCTCCTCCTCGGTTGCTGCCGTCCCCAGCAATAAGTCGGTAGGCATCCGCACATGCCTGCCAAACATCAAATAAGTGGGGGCGTAGCCCGTGGTACTGTGCGTACTATTATTGTAGGCCTGAACCAGATTTGGTAGCGCACTCACCCAGTCGCTCTGATGTTCTTGGTCTAGCGTGCCGAGTAAGTTCAATAGGGTCTGATTGAACCGCTCGCATCCGCCATTTCCCTGGGGGTGGTAAGTAGTGGTATGGGTCTTGGTGCAGCCGTACACTTTACACAGCTCTCTGATTACCCGAGACTCGAAGTTTGGCCCTTGGTCCGAGTGTAGGAACTCGGGGCAACCGAACGGCTGGAAGACAGCTCTCCACAGAGCAGTGGCGGTGGTGTTCGCCGTCTGGTCCAAGGTAGGAATGGCCCAGGAGTACTTGGTGAACAAGTCGGTAATGACAAGGATGTTCTGATAGCGGTCTGCCGGCCGACCCAAGGTCAAGAAGTCCATTGCGACTATGTGGAGAGGAGCCTTTGCCTGGATGGGGACCATCGGTGCTCGTGCCTCCTTCCTGGCTTTGAACAAGGTGCAACGAGGACAGGCCTGAACGAAGGTACGTACCGTTGCTTCTAGGTCGGGCCAGTAGAAGTGTCGCCTCAAGAGAGAGACCGTTTTCTCGTGCCCTTGGTGGCCCAGCTGATCATGGTACGCTATCAAGAGCTCTCGTACTTGGCCTTCGGGGACAACGATCTGTCGGAGTTCCTCGTCCAGCCCCGGATCTCGGACAGACCTACAGAGTACTCCCTCCTTCACCTGTAGTCTGGCCCATTGTCCCAACAGCTTCCTTCCTGTTCCCCCTTGGGCCCGTTGTTCGGCCAACGTCGGTTTTCGGCCCCGTTCCAGCCACCGCATCAAGCCACTGATCTCTCTGTCGGCCTGCTGTCGCTCTTTCCAGCGGCAGGGGTCCCATCCCCAACTCACAGGCATCCCCTCATGTTGAGTCCCCGGCGCCTCCACAATGCCCACCATATACTCCTCTCCTTCGGGGTCTGGCGTGGGTTCCGGTGAGTCCCTCGGACCTTGAGCTTCCGGGAGTCGGGACAGGGCGTCAGCATTGGTGTTCTCCCGTCCTGGCCGGTATTGGAGCTGGTAGTTGTAATTGGCCAACTGGGCCACCCAGCGCTGTTCCACTGCCCCCAACTTCGCCGTCTGTAGATGTACTAGGGGGTTGTTGTCAGTTACTACCGTCACCTGGGCACCCCACAAGTAATCTTTAAACTTTTCGCTGAGTGCCCATTTCAGCGCCAGCAGTTCCAACTTGAAGGAGCTGTAATTGGCGTCGTTCCTCTCTGCTGGATGAAGGCTCCGGCTTGCGTAGGCTACGACCCGCTCTACACCGTCCTGTTGCTGGGCCAACACGGCCCCCAAACCCAGGTTGCTAGCGTCCGTGTATAAGACAAAGGGCTTGGAGAAGTCAGCATACGCCAGAATCGGCGCCCGCAGCAACTCGTCTTTCAGTCGCCGGAACGCAGCCTCACACTCGGGGCTCCATAGGATAGCCGGCGATCCGCGACCTCGGGGGCGTCCTGTCCCAGCCAGCAACTGATTTAGGGGCTTTGCGATCTTGGAGAAGTCCTTGATAAAGCGGCGGTAGTACCCCACGAAGCCCAGGAATGACCGGACCTGCTTCACCGTCTGCGGGGCAGCCCACTCTCGCACCGCCGACACCTTCTCCGGGTCGACCGAAACTCCCGCCGCGCCCACACAGTGTCCCAAGAATTTGACCTCCCGCCGTAACAGATGGCATTTGTCCGGCTGGAGCTTCAGCCCATATTTCTCCATGGCTCCGAAGACCTGCTCAAGGTGTTGTAAGTGGGAGTCGAAATCTGGGGAATAGACAATCACATCGTCCAGGTATACCAAGGCGGACTCCATCAACTGACCTCCCAGGCACCGCTGCATCAGCCTCTGGAAGGTGGCAGGAGCGTTGCAGAGGCCGAAGGGCATCCGGTCCCACTCAAAGAGACCGAACGGGGTGGTAAAGGCGGTCTTCTCCCGGTCGGCCTCGGCCACTTGTACCTGCCAGTAGCCACTTGCCAAGTCCAGCGTGGAGTACCATGCCGAGCGTGTCAAGCCAGCCAGGGAGTCCTCGATCCGGGGTAGGGGGAACGCGTCCTTCCTAGTGACCAGGTTCAGCTTGCGGTAGTCGACGCAAAACCTCCATGCGCCAGTCTTCTTCTGTACCAACACGATGGGAGCTGCCCACGGGCTGCTGCTCTCTCTAACAACCCCTCGATTGAGCATACCTTGCAGCAGTGTACGGACCTCCGTGTACAGGGTAGGTGGGACGGGTCGGTACCTTTCTCTACTGGGCTCTGCATCTCCGGTGGGGATCCGATGTTGCACGACGTTGGTGCAGCCGTAGTCCTCTTCGTGTGCCGAGAAGACATGTTGCCACTTGCTCAGCAGGTCTCGCAGCTTCCTGGCCTGTGTCGGTCCCAGCTCCTCCCCTTGCAGGGAACTTCCCTTCAAGTGGCCGGGCACCTCCTCCCCTAGACTCTGGGGCGACGAGCTCGCTTGGGTAAGGGCCACTTCCACCACCGCGGGGTGTACTTGGCGAAAGCTCACGTCCTGGTCCTCCCGCACCTGATGGGATTCTACCGGCGTTACCTTGACCAGCCGCTGATGTTTATGTAGGTGCACAACATGGGGCGTCCCGTTCCGAACTCTCACCGGGATCCGTCCTCTTCGTGCCACGGCCAAACCTCTGGCGACTTCTACCTGCTGGCCATCCCAGTGGGGCTCCACCAACACCCATTCCTCCACTCCCACGTCCCGCTGGGGGACTCGCACCCATACTAGGGCCTCGCTGTTCGCTGGCACGGACAGGGCATAACGGCACGCTACCCGACCTGTCCCTTCGCGGCCTTGCCGGGCCCGGGACATCTGGATCCGTCTGCAGTCAGCTGCGACACGTTCCCATTCCTGTTGCTCGGCCAGTGAGATCCCTCGAGCGGGCGTTGCCCGAAACAATTCTTCCCAACATGCAGATAATACATTCATACCTAGCAAGGCCCGGTGACTCCCCAGACAGTGGTCCTTTACGATGATCACTCCCTTCTGGGGCACGATCACTCCGTGGATCTCCAAGTCCGTCAGCCTGTAGCCAATGTAGGGGATGTCCAGACCATTTGCTCCTTTCAGGGAGAGCCAGGGAGCCTCCGTCCCATGCATCCTCTGATCTCCAAACAGCTCTTGCGACAGGCTCTCCGCGAATAGGGTCACCTGTGATCCGGTGTCGACGAGACAGGGCACCTTCACACCACACACCTGGACCTCCACCACTGGGCTATGCCCGACCAGCCTGTCCTTGGAGCCTGCTCCGATGGATGGGTCATCTAAGGGGGTCCCGACCACACGACCCACTGTGGCCGGTCGACCTAAAAACCCCCCTCCGAACCTCTTCGAGGACCACACTGTCGGCTGTAATGGCCTGGTTGTCCACAGCGGTTGCAGATAGGTCGTCCTTGCTCGTCCCATTCAAACTGGGGCCGGTTGGGCCGGTTAGGTCGCCTCCCTGCGTCCCTGTTCCCGTCCGAGTACACCCGGTCCCGCGAGATGGGCCTCACCTCTGGCCTGGTAGCCCCAGAACGCAGCTCGTCCACGAGCGTCTTGGTTAGCTCCGCCATCTGCTCCCGGACATCCTTTAGGAGTTCGAGCTTCAGAGTCTGTTTCCACTCTGCCATGTCGGGGACAGCCACTGCAGAGCTACTTACGGCCGCACACACAGGGGGTTCGTTCACCTCAACCTGATCGTTCTCCAATGCTACCGCTTCTTTCTTTAGGTCTTCGAAGGTGAGTTCCGGCTCCCTTCTGAATTGGACTCTAAGTCCCTGGCGTACCGGGCCTTCCCTTAGCCCCAGCAGGAATTGGTCCCTCAACAGAGTCTCACTATCTCCGAGACCATGGTCTGGGCGTCCCTGCAGCCTGGTAACTCGCTCCCGTAGTTGGAGGGCGAAAGCTCTGACGGATTGGCGGGGGCCCTGCTTGCTGCTGAAGAACTGGGCCCGGAGAACCGCAGTTGGAGTGGCATCACCATACCTTTCCGTCAGGAATCTAAACACAGACTGGGCGGTGGTTCGGACAGCTTCGGGGGCGGCTTGGACTTCCCGCCGTGCTTCCCCGTCAAGGGAGTTGAGGGTAAACTGTAGCTGTTGGGTCGCGCTCAGTCCCTGTAGCCCGGCCAGATATTCAATCTGAGCCCGCCATTCGGAGAGGCGTACCTCTGACTCATCTCCTCCATATTTCTGGACCCAGGGGTTTCCCATGAACACTGGCATGACTCGGGGTGGGGCCCCCAGTGCCTCGTCGTCGGCCATCTGAGAATCCCTGGTCGCTCAACCTGAGGTGAAATCCTGCCGACTACGCCAAATCTGTCACAGGTCGGGGGGCCAAGCCGGACTGCACCCACCCCTGAAACCCAGGATCACCTCGGGGAGCGTGCCAGAAAAACCAGACGGACGAGAGTATAAAAAATGAACAAGGTTTTATTTGGTTAAAAGCAATTTAAAAGTTCATTGTTCCTTCTGTGTCTCCCGACCAGAACGGAGCCAGACCTCGGACGCCGGGAAGGCGTAGAGTCGTCGGCAGTTTGTGCCTGTACGGGGCCAGCAAGAGCCAGGGTAGTCTGTCGCCCGTCCCGGAGTGAGAGAGGGTATCCGGGTAAGTAGAGCTTGTGGATGTTTCGGTCGAGACCGGGAAAAGGAATAATTCTCGTGTCCACCTCCTTCTACAGGGTCATCACATGCAGCATTCGGCCCAGAGGATCCTGCGATCTGCACAGCAGAGTAGGTAATCAACAGCAAGTATGCGTTCTTGAATAAGTAGTGGGCTTACGGCTGGGAGAGGCTTCGGTTAAGACCGGGAAAGGAATAATTCGTGTGTCCACCTCTTTCTACAGGGTCATCACATGCAGCATTCGGCCCAGAGGATCCTGCGATCTGCACAGCAGAGTAGGTAATCAACAGCAAGTATGCTTTCTTGAATAAGTAGTGGGGCTTACGGCTGGGAGAGGCTTCGGTTGTGACCGGGAAAGGAATAATTCTTGTGTCCACCTCTTTTCATAGGGACATCACATGCGGCATTCGGCCCAGAGGATCCTGCGATCTGCACAGCAGAGTAAGTAATCAACAGCAAGTATGTGTTCTTGAATAAGTAGTGGGGCTTACGGCTGGGAGAGGCTTCGGTTGTGACCGGGAAAGGAATAATTCTTGTGTCCACCTCTTTTCATAGGGACATCACATGCGGCATTCGGCCCAGAGGATCCTGCGATCTGCACAGCAGAGTAAGTAATCAACAGCAAGTATGTGTTCTTGAATAAGCAATGGGGCTTACGGCTGGGAGATGCTTCAGTTGAGTGCCTGGGTGTGGATTACGGTGACGGTGGTGGGCTCTCGGGGTGGTGAGCGTCCGGCATTAACTCTATGTATCTTCCCCACACTCTGTAACTTCACTTCAAACGATTTATTGTGCAAACACACCACTTCAGACACGGCACACCCACTCTTAGTGCAAATAGAGCCAGCACTCACCCAACGATGACTCCGTCCACTTCACAACGTTATCAGTCCCAGTCCAGATGTATACAATTGATTGAAATCCCAGATCAGGTCTCTTAACTTCCCTCCGATAGCGATGGCGCGGTCTGGTCTTCACTTGCTTTCCAGAACTCACACTCTTTCTGTCCTGAATATCTCCACTCGATCGCTGATATATCTGTTACACAGCCAGATAACCGAAACCCCACAATAGTCTTCAAATACCTCCACACGCCAGCCCAAACGTCCCAGGAATTCACCTCTCCTAGGGGAACACGTCCAAAGAGAAGAACCACACACAGGGGCAAGCCAACCAGGAAGAATAGCCGGGAGAACGAACGACCAAATAGAATCCACAACCCCCTTCATGGTCTCTGCACTTCTCTTTTTATGTGGTTACTCCGCCTCCATAATCCTCTCACAGATCGCCACATCAAACTCCCCACACCAGATGTCAATCTGTCATTAGCGTTGTTATTGCGACATCGGGCGAAACCCGGAAGTGGACCGGTGTTACCGCGACACCGTCCCGAGGGGAACACAAAATTCCGGCGGGACTTAGTTCCGCTTCCCTTTCGTCACCCCGTGACATACAGCTTAACAAAAAAA
Organism: Carassius gibelio; assembly: GCF_023724105.1. Classification (NCBI taxonomy): domain Eukaryota; kingdom Metazoa; phylum Chordata; class Actinopteri; order Cypriniformes; family Cyprinidae; genus Carassius; species Carassius gibelio. Next base: position 25,178,390 of record NC_068408.1, on the reverse strand, counting down.
TAAATAAATAAATAAAAAATAAAGTGGAACTTAGTCATTTTCCAAAACCGCTAATCAATTATATACAGTTTCAGTACATACCACATAGAGACGTTGTACACATGGGCTGGGTAGCCTCGAACGGAGAGGAATCGATCCATCCGCGGGAGACCCTGCGTCTTTTGAACGGGGGTCCTGGGACAGGGAGAGAGTCCGAAGGGCTCGTGTCCCATGAACGCGGACTCGATGCCCCCATCAATCGAACATCAGGCAGGCCGCTTACGTTTCGAGTCGATGGGGGTAGGGTTAGATGGTACTCCAGCCGCGGCCGCGGCGGGAGTTGATTTTTCCCCCTAGGAAGACATAAGAAAGGCCGTGTTTGAAGTCGAGCGGTTCGCTCCAGTTGTGCCTCATATTCTTAGCGCACGCTGGAAGGACGGGGAAGAGTTGTTTCCCCGGACCAGGAGGAGATCCCAACACTTTTCCGTCGTAAATATCCCTCTCCTGGTCGGTGGCGCTCTGTGGAGCCGGTCACTCAATGTTGAGGCGAGCGGCCGCTCACTCACACACTTCCAGGAGGATGGACTGAGACAGGGCTGCGTGGCCGCTAGCCTGGGGAACGCCAGAGGGCGGGATGGCATCCTCGTCCTCTGAGACCCCAAGAAGGGCCGCATCATCCTCATCGCCGGAACCGGCCGGTTAGTTGGCGAGCATGAGGTTGCCCGGGAAGATGTCCTCTTCGGGGAATGCGGGATTGGGCTGGTCAGCCCAAACAAGTGAGGAGGCGCCCCGGGAGTCCCCGGTAGCGCGTCGTCGTCACCGTGTCCCAGATCTGAGTCAGTAAAACCGAGCTCGGAGCACTGCTGCAACCTTAAGACGCCGTCGTAAAACATTTTTGGGCAGCATAAGGCAATGACTGCAATTTTCCGCGTTCTCCAAGGCTTCTTGAGCATGTTTAAGGCCCAAGCAAACCACGCAGAACGGGTGAAGGTTCTTAGCAGCGATGAGTGCTCCACATGCGGCCGGGCAGGCCAGTGATAGGCTATTCCCCGGAGAAGCGTTATGTATAGAAAGCGACATACCGGAGAAGAAATCGGAAAAATCCGTGGCGGGCAGCCGTGGGAGCAGGTGAAAACGACGAGAGCGCGGCGGCCCTGAATGCAGAATACAGCAGAAAAAGCTGAGAAGACGACAGTCTGGTGGAGGCTGATCAATTGATATGTCCTCCTGAAGACACGAAGGTGAGCATCGTAATCCAACCGAACTGTGTCAATGCAGAGATCACGAGAAGCGAATGTCAGCTGGGGAATAGCAGCGCTGCAGCCATTATTATACCCCTAGGTAAGGGGGCGGGCCCTTACCTGTCATTGGCTGCGCGCTTCTGTCTGTCTAGCCAGACTTGGTGCAATTGGATGCTTCTGCAGAGGTCAGGTACGGATGCCCTTCCCATAGGTGGATCTCGAACACGAGATGATGAAAGAGAACCCTTTTGTTGTGTTCACAACATTTCACTGATGACTGCATTTCTAATCTTGGTGAGTACAGCGGGATTTTCAAAGCGTTTGGCCATAAAAGAGGGTTCATTACCAACTTTATTTAGACCAACGAGCATCTCCGAATCACAACGCGAAGTATGATTATGAAGTTATGTGTCTGTTTTCTCCCGAGCGTCTTATCAGTATGTGTGCTGTCTGCGCTGATCGTCATGTACAAACATGTAATTAAAATGAAGTGTAACTCCGTGAATACTCAAGGAAGAGACATGAGAGAGATATCTATAGAAAGCTTGACATGTCTACTTTAAAACTAAATAAATTATGCTAACAGATATTCTGTGATAAAGTAATCTATATGAAAAAAACGCGGTGTCTGTTTTTCATGTCTCCCTTCGTTATATCTAATGTGACCACGCCCCCGCGCTGAACGTTCTATTCAGATTCAAACTGAAGCGCGCGGCTTGAATACACACACACAGAAGAAAAAGCAGCGAGACTGTTCAAGTTTTTTATTTTACTGTTTGCTTCGCGATGAGAGGAATAAGACATAATTCACCCCAAACAGATGCTAACGCATTGTATACCATGGAGGTGTGTGCAGAACAACCAATCAAACCTGACTATGTTAGTAGGGGTTCCCAAACTTTTCAGACCGCGACCCCCAATATTATTGCTGACGAATAATATTATTGCTTTTTTTGTTTGTTTTTGTGATTGCGTTGTTTGTGTAATATGTGCTAAATTGTGAATAAGAAAGAAAAAAAAAAAAAAAACGCCTAATGTGATGGATGGGCGCTGTGCGCGGAGCAAAGCAGGTCCACTCTAGGTTTAATTTTGGAGATCGCCACCCGCAGATCATCTTCCACGTTAAGCCGTGACCTGTGTTTATTCTTAATGTAAGTCAGCGCGGAGAATGTCTTTTCACATAAATACGTTGAGCCAAATTGCATGAGGACATCCAACACGGCTTTCGACAACTGTGGATATTCCAGCGCGACAGAAACCCAGAACTCATCCAGCGTCTTGCCGTCAAATGCCGTCCTCAGGGTTCGATCGGTTGAAAGTTCTATCAGCGCATCTTCCATATCTGATGCCAGATGATTTGCCGTGGTTACATTAAATGGTGACCTTGTCCAGTCATATCGGGAGCGTCTCCTTCAGGGAAATACTTATGAAAGTGATCTGGATAAATCCAGATTAAAAATTATTTTTTCATTGTGCTCACATATTAGATGGTGAAAAAATTACAGAGGGATTTATGGATATCTACTTATGTTATCCTGTAAATCAGAATATACTATCAATCAATAGCCTTAAAAAATGATTTTCGCAATGTTTTTTTGTAATAAAATGTTATATAAATCAGGCTAGGAATAATATATTTACAAATCCCTCTGTAAATGTCTTCATAATATAACTAGGTACGAGACTGGAAAGTTTGGTGTATATAGGTGCTACTAAAGTGGAGATTTCGTACTTGGAGTATGAGAGAAAGGTCATTTTGAGAAAACAGGCTTTAAAGATTTATCATCAGCCAATGAGATTGCGCATTCATCCCTTTTACTTTCGCGATTGGTTGCTGATAAAAAGGAAATTACCATATTTGGATCTGACAGCATTGTACAGTGAAGAGAGAGCTTTCCGGCCGTGCTTGTGATGAAAGAGAGCAGACAGAAATCGCGGATCGGCAGGATGATTTACAACGTTAACTTTTGTTGAATTCACGCGAAATCTACAGACGCATACAGACAAAGTGTAATAAAATAAAGACCTAAATGTGTATTTCGGACTTTTTTTTTCACCATCTCGAATTAACATATATATATTAAAAAAAAAAAGTTTATGTAAATCATCTCGCGACCCCCCGCTCCCCACTCTGCGACCCCCCGGGGGGTCGCGACCCCCACTTTGGGAACTACTGTGTTAGTTGACCAATCAGAACACAGTATGCTACCGAAAGGTGTGGTTTAAGAAAACTGAATCTTTTGAACAGCTTCGCGCGAACCGTTTGGGGATCTCTGAGAATTTAGGTAATTTTAAAATGATATTTTGACAAAATGACAATGTTTTTAACCTTGGATGGATTTAAACCTAATGTACAGGACTTATAAACAGTGATAGGAAGCTTAGAATTTTCATCTTACTGGCTCTTTAAGCGTAAAGGAGCAACTGTATTTAAAGTGCTAGAAAAGAGAGAGTCCATAGTTTCTGTTACATCATCAAGTTGTTCTGAGGTTTTGGATATGCTAAGGAATTTGGATACATCAGGAAGATTACTTAAAAAGCAGTCTTTTGTGGTAGAAGTGATGGTTCTTCGATACTTGTAACAAGAAGTAGAATTTACAATGTTGGCTATATGAAGTTTGCACAGAACTAAATAATGATCTGAGATATCATCACTTGGGTGTATAATTTCAACACTATCAACATCAATTCCATGTGACAGTATTAAATCTAGAGTATGATTTCGACAATGAGTAGGTCCTGAAACATGTTGTCTAACACCAATAGAGTTCAGAATGTCTATAAATGCTGATCCCAATACATCTTTTTCCATCATCTTCACATTCACATCTTTTTCATTATCGACATGGATATTAAAATCACCAACTATTAAGACTTTATCTGCAGCCAGAACTAACTCGGATGTAAAATCACCAAACTCTTTAATAAAGTCTGTATGGTGCCCTGGTGGCCTGTATACAGTAGCCAGTACAAACATAACAGGGGATTTATCATTAACATTGGTTTCTCTGGATAATGTTATATGAAGCACCATTACTTCAAACGAGTTATACTTGAAGCCTGCCCTCTGAGAAATCCTGAAAACGTTATTATAAATTGTAGCAACACCTCCCCCTTTGCCTTTTAAACGCGGCTCATATTTATAGCAGTAATCTTGGGGGGGGGGACTCATTTAAAATAATGTAATCATCAGGTTTTAGCCAGGTTTCTGTCAAACAGAGCACATCTATATTATGATCAGTTATCATATTATTTACAAAAAGTGTTTTTGTAGAAATGGATCTGATATTCAATAAGCCAATCTTTATCATTTGTTTATCCATATTGCATCTATTTTTTATTTGTTGAACCTCAATTAAGTTGTTAATCTTAACTTGGTTTGGAGGTTTTTTGTATTTTCTAGTTCGGGGAGCAGACACAGTCTCTATAGTGTGATATCTAGGTGAAAGAGTCTCTATGTGCTGAGAATTAACTGACCTCTGTGACGGGAGGCAGCTAGCAGACGGTCGGTTTAGCCAGTCTGTCTGCTTCCTGACCTGGGCCCCAGTTAGTCAAGTATAAACACTAAGACTATGTGCCATATTTCTAGACAGAAGAGTGGCGCCACCCCAGGAGGGATGAAGACCATCTCTTTTAAACAGGTCAGGTCTGCCCCAAAAGCTCATCCAATTGTCTATGAAACCTATGTTATTCTGTGGGCACCACTTAGACATCCAGCCATTGAGTGATGACAATCTGCTATGCATCTCGTCATCACGGTAAGCAGCCCTTATGAAAATTAACCATGGTTTTACTACAAATAAAACCAAAAAACCATGGTTACTATAGTTATACCATGGTAATCACAAATTAACCATGGTTTTGATAAATTAACTATAGTTTAACCATGGTATTTGTAGTAAATCTGTGGTTATACAAATGGTAGTCAACACGTCAAAATACCATGGGTTACTACAGTTTTACTATAATAAAACCATGGTTATTTTTCGTAAGGGAGGGAGGGGACCAGAGCATATTAGTATTTAGCGCAGTTGTTGTTGCTTGGAAATGCTTGTTTGTTTACAGTGTTGAGACATGCTCTTTTTCAGTTTTTATAACCAATTCTTACTGTGTTTCCAGATCCCTACCACTCGCAAACCACGCATCACACACTGTAGGCAGCGCAATCTAAACAATCTGCACACTTTGCCTATATCTGCTAATACAGTACTTTCTTTTTCTATTGGTCTCTGGAATTGCCAGTCTGCTGTAAACAAAGCTGATTTCATTACTTCTATTATTAGTCATTCAAAGCTTAATCTCATGGCCCTAACAGAGACCTGGATCAAACCAGAGGACACTGCTACACCTGCAGCACTCTCCAATAATTTCTCATTTTCCCACTCGCCCCGTTTGACTGGAAGAGGTGGAGGTACTGGTCTGCTCATCTCTAATGATTGGAAATTTAATCCTTTACCATCTTTGGGTATCAACAGCTCCTTTGAATCTCATTCAATTACTGTTACCTACCATCTTAAAATACATTTTGTAGTTGTCTATCGACCCCCAGGTCCACTGGGTAACTTTTGGGATGAATTAGATGTGTTGCTCTCAACCTTTTCTGAGGATGGTACTCCCCTGCTTGGAGATTTCAACATTCATCTAGATAAACCTCTGTTTGCCGATTTCCACACACTGCTTGCCTCTTTTGATCTCAACTGAGTGGACCTTATTTATACACGACACTGCTCTACTGATCATGTTCTGGTTACTCCACTGCACACGTCGGATCACTTCCTCCTCACTCTTAACCTCAACATGATCCCTGACACATCACTTACATCTTTGCATCTTTGGACGCTAACAGTGCTACTGATACATTCTGCTCCACTCTTACATCTTGTTTAGACACTGTTTGTCCCTTATCTTCCAGACCAGCTCGTAACACCCCTTCTGCCCCTTGGTTATCTGATGTTCTACGCGAACACCGTTCTAAGCTTAGAGCTCCGGAGAGAGTGTGGCGCAAGTCCAAAAATACTACTGACCTTATTGTGTATCAGTCACTCCTATCTTCCTTCTCTGCTAATGTCTCCACTGCTAAAATTACATACTACCATAACAAAATTAACAATTTGTCTAACTCTTGCATGCTATAAAAAAAAAATTATTGCTCCTTTGTCCTCCTCCTCCCCCTCCTCCTTCATCAACTCTAATAGCTGAAGACTTTGCCATGTTTTTCATTAATAAAATAAAAAAACTATCAGTGCACAGTTTTCCACACCACAATCAGTCAAGCTCATATCACCAGCAAACTTACACTAATTTACATCCTTCTCTTCACTCTCTGAGGCAGAAGTCTCAAAACTCATCCTTTCTAATCACCCTACTACTTGCTAGGGCTGGGTATCGATTCAGATGTTCCAGATCTTTTTGATTTCGATTCACAAGCTCTCAAATCGATTCGATTCGATTTCGATTCTCTATTCGATTTCGATTTTCGATTCGATTTTCTATTAGAGCTGTAATCGGTCCTTAAAAGTTAAGCCCGACATGTCCCGAGCCCGACACGTACATTTTAATTGACAGCTTTTTAAAAGCCCAAACCCATTTACAACCCGACATTATTCAAATGTACACAGCACACAGCTCTTTTGCCTTTTGTCAGGAATGAGTCATTTATACATGGTTTAACATAATTTATACATTACTAATGTAATAGGCCACTTGGCAGTTTGAACAAAGAAATAAAATAAGTCCTCTGTAACATCGTAACATCTCAGCACTCTATAAATAGCCTTAGGTATAGGCTCATTTAGCATATTAATAGGCCAACGCACCAATAAAAACAAGTCTTTCTTAAAAAATTTAATTAAGATAAATTATAAATTAAGATGGGTATTTGGCAATAACCAAATGAATTAAGATAAAGGCTCTGCCGGATTTGCTTCACCATAGCAGCTTACATAATAAAATAATAATGCCAACATTAGCTTATATAGCCTACTCTGTCTACATTATGCATTTAAGACTCAAATAATATTTAGTTATTATTTGAAAAACATTTACTCACCAAGATTAGGTAAGGCCTAAGTGTTTTTGTGGAGGAAAATGATTGAATCGACTGTAGATGGCTTCAGCGCGCTCCTGCGCTCACTGATGGTGCGTCATTATTCACTTATTATTCTCATTATAAACAAGGTCAAAACTTTTCCAAACCTCAGACTTTGCTTTAGTTGCTGGTGCTACCAAAACGTAATCGTTAGAAGCAAGCCTCCGTTTCAACTACTCAGCATACATTTTCGCATCTTCCTCGCACTAATCGAAACATTACATGACCGCTCGGCCCGATTGGTTCGATTGGCAATGGGATTCTTCACACTGCCTGAACATGTGCAATTGTGCTTTTGAAGACAACTGACCACACGCACCTGTCCGCGCGGTTGTCTGCTCAGACTCGGTACACACTCTCCGATGGCGATGTTTACATCAAGCCTGCATAGCGGTCCATAGCGGACTCGCGGACGCAGAAAGTATAAGAGGCTTTAAGATGCAGTCTGTAAGACGCGAATGGGAGCATGACTTGACGCACATTGCAGAAAATGTGTTCAGCATATGGTGAGCCGCATTTGAATTCGTGATGGAACCACTGCTTTAAACTGAATGAATGAATGATAGGTTCGTTGGTAACATCGCACAAGGCACATAAGAGGGTGACATCTAGTGGAGAAGATTTGTAATTAGATTAATGTTAATCTTGCGTTCAATGTCTGCGGAAATAAATATGGAAAGAAATCGATTCATGGCCTTTGAGAATCGATTTTGAATCGACCACATTTTAAAAAAACGATTAATCGAAAAATAAATTTTTTACCCAGGCATACTACTTGCCCGCTTGATCCTATTCCATCTCATCTCCTTCAAGCCATTTCTCCTGAAGTTATACCTGCACTCACTCACATCATCAGCACTTCCCTCCACACTGGTGTTTTCCCCTCATCATTTAGACAGGCACGTATAACTCCACTACTTAAGAAACCCAACCTCAACCCATCTCTTTTAGAGAACTACAGACCAGTTTCCATTCTTCCTTTCATTGTAAAAACACTTGAGCGAGCTGTGTTCAACCAAATCTCTACATTTCTCACACAGAACAACCTCTTTGACAGCAACCAATCTGGCTTCAGAAGTGGACATTCAGCTGAGACGGCCTTGCTCTCGGTTGTTGAAGCTCTAAGACTGGCAAGAGCAGAATCCAAATCTTCAGTACTTATCCTGCTTGCCAAGACAGAACTGCTTGTGTTTCCAGCAAACCTATCGTTCCATCACAATTTCACCCTTCATCTTAGACACATCAACCATAACTCCTTCAAAAACAGCTAGAAGCCTTGGAGTTATGACTGATGACCAGCTGACTTTCTCGGACCACATTGCTAAAACCTTCAGATCCTGCAGATTTGCTTTATTCAACATCAAGAAGATCAAGCCCTTTCTTTGGGAACATGCTGCACAATGGAGGCAGTCGCATTTCTGTCCTCTCCTCCCCTGCCTTGCCTGCTTCGCCTGTCTTTTGTCTTGTCTACTTTGAGAGACTCTCTCTGCACTGCTTTCCTAAACTAAAAACATGAATTTGATAAATTGGTCTCTCAACGCAATTGACACCATCTTCTCGACGGGGAGCTTGGTTTTGGGGGAACCTTTCTGCCCTCCCGGGACGTTTGCAGCTGACTACACGATGGACGTGTGGGCGAATTGGCGGGTCGTGTGTCTGGCGGCTCTTTCCGTGGAGGACATTGAAGACATCTACCTATTTGGAACCATGATAACAGGTCTTCTGCTGATTGGATTTGCCCTGGGTTATCGAAAAATTAAGAAGACGGGAACAGCTGTCCAAAGCCTCACAAGGCTGCCTGTCATGATTGAAGCAGTGGGCAGAGCAGTCAGCATTGAGACTGAGACTATTAACCGCAATATGGATAACATCACGGTGAAGCTCACGGCTTTGGAAAGGAAATTGGAGGATTTGGAGACCAAAAAAGACAATCATAGTGACCGTTAAATTGGAATGTGGCTATTAGACCAAAACAACTGGTATCTTATCTTCTTTCGGCTCCACTCCCAGCTTGGCCTTGGCTGGATAGCAAATTGTCCCCTTGGAAAGCATGGCGACTAGAAGCTCTGCATCCCTCAACCCGTTTCCCACAGACACCGGGATTGTTGTTGACTCTGTCTAGGACCTGACCAAGGCTGTCTCCATGGCAACTTGCTGTGACGCTGTATAATCTGCGGACTGAGGCATCTAGAGAGAATCGCATCTCTTCAGGCCTACTAATACACAAACTCTTACACATATACAGATATGCACTCACCTCCCCACCCGCGTCCCTCACCTTCGCCGCTTTGTACCACCAGTCTGTCAAGCGGGTCTGTGACCAGTGCTTTCTAGCTACAGGGTAGGACGACTGCTGCCTGCACTGGATTACCTCGACCCCCCCAATTTCCGTCCCCAGTTGTAAAGTTGTGTGTTTATGGTGTATGTGCTTTTGTTGCTGAGGTGTTCTTTTCATATTCCCATACTGTACTCCCAAAAGGAGCATAGTATGGGTGTTGGGTTTTTTTCTCCTCACTTCCCCAATGTTATGCTGTATTTCTTCCTCAAATCCTTGTCTTCCTGTTCTGTTTACCCCATTGTATGTATGTTATGTATTTATGGACAGGTTGATGGCTAATTTTGCTGGTACTTGTGACTAGTGACAATAAAGGGGCTACTACTACAACTCCTTGTTCAAGCTCTTGTTCTGTGCAGGCTGGACTATTGCAATGGTCTCTTGTCGGGTCTTTCAGATAGTTCTATCAAACCTTTACAATTAATCCAGAACGCGGCAGCAAGATTAATTTTTTATGAGGCAAAAAGAATACACGTCACACCTCTGTTTATCAGTTTGCACTGGCTTCCAATAGCTGCTCGTATAAAATTCAAGGCATTGATGTTTGCCTACAAAACTACCACTGGCTCTGCACCCATTTACCTAAATGTATTACTTCAGACTTATGTGCCTCTAGAAGCTTGTGTTCTGCAAGTGAACGTCGCTTGATTGTTCATCCCAAAGAAGCACAAAGTCACTTTTAAATTAAATGTTCCTCCTGGTGGAATGACCTCCTCAACTCAATCCCAGCAGCTGAGTCCTTAGCCATCTTCAAGTATCGGCTTAAAACACATCTCTTCCATCTTTATTTGACCCTTTAACTTTAGCACTCTCTATTCTAATTCTATTCTAAAAAAACACGTCCCTTTTAGACTTGCACTCTATTAATTTGCTGCTTCTTTTCTTAAAAATAAACTAACTAGCCTTCTAATCTTTTGTATTCTGTTTTATTTTGATTTATTATACAATTAAAAAAAGCAAAAAATGTGTCTAATACTAGCTTGCTCTGTTCTTTTTCTATTCTGTCTGTTTTCTATTTATTTACTACATTTTTTTAAAGCCCTTGCTATGTGTACTGTGTTAACTGAGACTTGTTATATGACTTGTGTATCGTTGCTATTTTGATTGCTTCCATTTTCCTCATTTGTAAGTCGCTTTGGATAAAAGCCTGTGCTAGATGTAAATGTAATTCACACCCTGCCTTAAGTGCTAATGTTAACTTCCTGTCTTTGCTCCTCCTCTTCCCTTTCTGCACTCTCTGCTTGGGAGAGATTGGTTTCTCTGATTAGTGTAATTTCATCTTTGCTTTAAAACTAATTTTTATACTTAGACTTTTCTTGTAAATCATATTTATAGTATTATTTTCCGTGTATTTTATTTCCATGCTTTGACTTTAAATAAGGTTACAATCAGTTTTCTGTTCCATCCTTGAACCTCGAAGCACATGTTAATTGCATACAAGATTTATTTTATAGGAATTTAAGAGGGTGAAGTCACAAACTAATGCAAATACATTATCTTGTCAGATTAAAAGAGTGAACCAGCATTTGATGTTCATCTGTTTATTTCTCAACAGCAGTTACATGAAGATAACAGGAACAGAAGAGCAGTCTCAGAGCAAGGGAACAGGTGCACAGTGAATACATGTGTTTCCCAACCACGTTCCTGGAGGCCCCCCAACACTGCAGGTTTTACATGTCTTTTTAATCAAACACACCTGATGCAGCTCATCAGAACATTAGTACAGACTCCAAGACCTGAAATGGGTGTCAGACAAAGGAGAGATGCATGTGTGCAGTGTTTGGGCGCCTCCAGGAACGTGGTTGGGAACCACTGTGAGGAACCAAAGCAAACATGAGAGATGCGGCTCCAGACAAAGAGAGCTGCTCGGAGCGGATGAAGCCTTCACTAAGGTCCAGGAGTCTCCATACACACATAACCTTATAACCGGAAGGAGAGATCCAAACACAGCTGTAGATGATGGGAGTATTAACATTCAATCAATATGAAGACTTATTTTCATACACAAGACAGATCCAGTTCCTGACTGGAGTCTGTGAATATCTTTCAAAATAAAAGTCCTACTGAAACAAGTACATGTGACATCATAAACATGATCTCATCACTGACAATAAAGCACTGCACTGATAACATACACTGTTTCTGTAGAGCGTCCATTAAGTTATCATCACCCTGCTTCTCTTGACAGAAAGCCATTGGGATTCTCCAGGCTTCTGTGCCTAGAGCTGCAGTTACATGAAGCTGTGGCCTGGTGGCGCTCACACAGAGAAGAAGAGGCCATAGACTGCATGCAGTGCAAAAATCTGGATATCATTGGTGACACAGGTTCAGTGGCCATTTAAATACTGCTCGGCTTCCTTTACCTTAGTTAGGACAGCTTCATATTTATTTTTGAGCAAGAATGAAAATTAATCTATGACAGACAGAAATACAGTGTGTTGAATGGATTGTTTGACAACATACCAGCTGTTCAGCTTATCTTTCAGAAGAACTGTAAGTTCATGATTGAGTTGTGAAAGTGACACATGATCCAGGAGCTTGTTTTAGAGCACATGCTACTGTATATGTGTATGTGTATATATATACACAGCCGCGCTTTCATCCCTGTTTCCTCAGCATGACATCTAACCTAGCACTACTTTGAGTATTTCTGCCTTCCTATGAGTGTCTCTGTCAGAGAGGGACTTTATGATTTCGTTCACTCCACTTTTTGTGCATCTCAGCACAGTGACTCCACACTTTCAGTCCTGCTGTGAATCCAGGCCTCACTGATGCAAACCTCCACATCTCAGTTCAAAACAGTGAGCGTGCACACATCTATCCTGTCATCTCTGAGACCATCACCAGACAGGAGCTCAGAGTATCTGCTGCTGTATCTCTGCTCGGTCAGGAGCAGCGGTGAATAGTCTGTTCACTCAGGACTATGACTGATGAAATCAAATATAGCTGTTCAGCTCATGTGCAGGAGCTCACATGCTCAGATATTCCATCTGTCTTTGCTCACTAATGAAAATAGCTCAACACTGAACCAAAACAGCATCGTGGTCTCTGCCGGCCGATTAGATGTTTGTTCATCAGATTATTCATGTCTGACAGCATCTGCTGGTCGTCTGAATGTGAGATCCTGCTCACAGAACAGCACTGCCACAAACATGCGTGTCCTGGATGAAGGAGCACAGGCGTGTGTGTACTCAGAACAGTGACGTGTGTGTGTGTGTGTGTGATTGACGGGGGCTGGAGAAGACCCTGCGAGAGCCCCAGTCCTCACACTTGAGAGCTCTGACAGATGCTCAGCTTATTTTAGTCTCTTATCACAGCGAGCGAGAGGCCCAGAGCAGAAGAAGAACACTGCACAGTCTACTGAGACGGCTCAGTTCACACAGACATCAGTCTCTCACTCGCATGCTGATATTAGGAGTGAAGATCTGTGCGGTTCACTTGTTTTGTGTCTTTAATCATGTACCAGAGCTCATATTACTGAGCTGATGCGGCGCTTTCTTCACTTTTATTCTGAACATCATAGGCTTTAATATGCAGTCATGAACACTTGATAACCAGAACATCACTGTGAATGTGTCATTTTAAGCAAATTAGGTAATTACGGGAATACTTCTTCCACTCCCTTACTCCCAGCAGTGTGTGTGTGTGTGTGTGTGTGTGTGTGTGTGTGATCGAGTGTGTGTGTGTGTGTGTGTGTGTGAGAGAGAGAGAGAAACTGGCTCTGAGCTGTGCTATCTTATAGTTGTGCTATAAAGTAATATACTAATCACCAGCATTCAGAGATCAGACTGTACGTGTGCATATTACTGTACACACACGGATGGCATGCGCACCTATCTGAAAAATGACCTGTGAGATATATGTGCAGCACATGTGGGATACATTTACATTTATATATAGTTCTGTCTACACAGCACAACATACTACACCAAACACACAGCCTATACACAGCTTCTTTCTTTCTTTCATTTAATATTAAACAAATAATACAATAGAAAGAAAAAATAACCGGGTGAACTGGATGAAATCAGGATGATCTGATATTCACAACTGTCCGTGCTGCTCAGATTAAATGCGTCCTGCTCTGTTTCAGTAGAATCAGTTTAGTGTGTTTGTGTGTTTACTGTGGTGCACGTCTGTAATGAGGTTAAACCTAAAGCACAGCACAAAGAGCCAACATGTGGGGGAAAAAAGTGCATAGAACAGATTATGGGCGGGGCTTAGCGCGCTTCTGCTTGTCGATTGGCCACTCGTTACATCACTCAACCGTGGCGTTTACTGATTGGTCAAGAAATTCTCCTCAGTATTCCGCTTAGTCACTTTGGCGGAGTCTGTGTGAACTTCAGCTGCGTTGAGCTCTGCTGCGGAAAACTGTCATCTCTCAGCCGCAACACTCGAGTCTGGAGCATCAAGAGCAGATTCCAGATGGAAGAAGCAGATAAAGTGTCCTCCACTGCACCCGATGATGGAGCTCCGCGCGGTATCATCACGAATGAAGCCGCTGCAATCGCTCCGACGCCGGCAGACGAGACGCAGCGCAGCGCGGAGGAGGATCCACCGGAGAACACTGACCTTACCACTCCAGAGATAACTAGTGCTCCACAGATTACTGAGATAACTAACCTTACCACTCCAGAGATAACTAGTGCTCCACAGATGACTGAGATAACTAACCTTAACACTGCAGAGATAACTAGTGCTCCAAAGATGACTGAGATAACTAACGTTAGTGCTCCACAAACAACTGAAGAAACTATTCTTCCACAGAAAACTGAGGTAACAAGTGCTCCACAGACTGAGATAACTAGTGCTGCTCAGATGACTGAGATAACTAACGTTACTAAGGCAGAGATAACTAGTGCTCCACAGAAAGCTGAAGAAACGATTATTCCACAGACGTCTGAAGTAACGGCTCCACAGCAGACTGAGGTAACTAGTACTGCACAGAAGACTGAAGAAACTATTAACGCCAGTGCTCCACAGAAGAGTGAAGAAAGCGTGACTGTTACCCAGATAGCTGAGATAAGCAGCACTTGGCAGATTACTGAGGAAACTAGTCCTCCAGAGCCAGCAGGAGACAGCTTTACTCCAGCAGCGGCAGCAGAGACTCCTGGAGCCCCGTCCTCCTGTGAGCCGGAGCCGAGGGAGGAGAGCGGATCCCCGCGGGAGGAGGAGGAGGAGACTCCCCCAGCATCTCACCCCGAGCCGGAGAACCGCACACACGCCTCGTCTGAGCACCGAGAGCCGTCACCATCCCGTGAGTATCGCGCTGTCCCTGCCTCGATGCGGCTGTTCTGCATCACCGCTGGCGATAATCACACGCTTCATGCTGTTTTTGGAGTATTAGACTGAATTATTGTGTGATTTTTAGACGGCGTTATTATTGTGTGAGTATTCGACAGTATTATTGTGTGATTATTAGACGATATTGTTGTGATTTTTAGAGGGCGTTATTATTGTGTGAGTATTAGACATTATTAATATTGTGTGAGTATTCGACGGTACTGATGGGATTTTTAGAGGGCGTTATTATTGTGTGAGTATTCGACAGTAGTATTGTTTGAGTATTAGCCAGTATGATTGTGAATGTAGTCGGTGTGGCCCAGCTCCTCATGAGACAAAGACACGCAGAGACGGGAGCATTCAGTCTAGAGATTATATTTCATATGTATATTTGTGTTAGTTGTTCATTTAAGGCTTCAAGTATATTTATATAAACATCTATCTATCTATTAAATGATGTTTTTATGTTTATTTATATATGACTTTATGTCTGCAGTATATATAGAGAGAGCATTAGATGATTGCATGTGAAGATCTTTACACAGAGCTGGGTAGTAACTGATTACATCAGGGTTTTTCCTGCATCTCAGTGTTTTTCATTCAAAGCCTTTGATCATTTGATGAGGTTTATAGGTGATGTAAAGGAGGTTTTGAGAGCCCCTCCATGCCCCAGAGGACACGCCCCACAGATCTCCGAGCCTGGTGCATTTTGAATGCAGCTTCCAAAAGACAAAAATATCTGAATAATATTTTTTATATTTGATAGAATGACACGGGTCTGATGTGTTGCTAAACTCAGATCTGTGTTCACTGGCTGGTGCTGAGCCAGAGACGGAGGTGTTTTTACAGCGTTGCACATTATAACCAATCACAGACGATTCTGTTGAGCTTATGAATGCAATGACCAATCAGAGGCGTCTAGATGAGTCATCGCTGAAACACCAGAGTAATGTTCTCACTGCGCTAGTCGCTGACTGAATTCTGCTCTCTGGCCAGTTAATTCAATCAGAAACAACGAAGCGCAGATGTATTTACGATGTAAGAGATTCGTTCCACCCTGTAAACCGCTTCAGATTTTAATGGGAGATTTTGAGAGTGCTTGAACTCTGGCCAGACTGAAGTCAATGATAATGTTATTTGATAATTAAATCAAGCCTCTACATTGTGATTAAATCACTTACATATGCAACTAAAGGTTCACTCTGGGTGACTAAATGGTGTCTAGTATTAGCCCGTGTGTGAGCTGGAGGCTAAGTATAAGTTTAGCACAGATATATTTTCATTCTAGTGCTTTAGAGTTCTCTCTATCTTTCAGTTCCTCTGAATGGATGTGCAGTGCACCTGTATTAGACGAACAGTGAACGCTAATGTAAAGGTGCACGACTCGCGAGAGTCTTACATACATGCAGAACTAACACGTGACATGTAAACAATATTGTTTGTTGCATTTTCTTGTCAAAATAACAGAGTTCCTTTTGGATTTAAGAACTGCTGTTTTTTCTGGTAGTGGGCGGAGCTAATGCGCAAACAACGATCTCATTGGCTGGCACTCACCTCATCCCTGTTTTGATTTCAGCGAATCAGTTTGAGTGAACATTATTGTGATGGTCACTGATACAGTAGTACAGTAAAACATTTAGATGATGTGAATGAAACTTTATAATGTTTCACTTGATTATACATTTAGTCAGGAATTATAGTTTGGAAAAAGTCCAACTAGTAAAATGTGTACATTTTGTGTGAAAACTAATACAAGTAGATAAATAAAAAAAGACGTACTCATGTTTATGATCTCTGCTGGAGCTTAAATAAGTGTTACCCTGGCTTTAGTTACAAAAAATAAAGCCTCTTTCACACAGCACGTTGGTCCTGGAAAATTTCTGGATTGCCTTCTGTGTGAACGCAGACAAGCAAAGAGTGTGTCGTAGTGATGGTGCACGTTATCACGCGACTCTTTTACCAGATGTTTTGAAGCAGATCAACATTAGCGAATAAACAAATATGTGCAAACTGTGATGAAGCAGAGATCAGTTAGTTCCTCACTATCTGTGCTGAAGCTGAGATCGTTCACCAGCTTCAGTGAAAGTTAACGTGTCTAGTGTTTTCTACTCGTACAGTACACCTCACGCCCTGATGTCACGTGTCGTTACGGGTCGTGTGTGAACGCATAAAATCTAGTGCCCCGGGAACAACTGCTGGAACACATTACCTGTGTATTATCCAGAATCACCGTGTGAAAGGGGCTTATGATTCCCAATGCACACAAACTTCCCAGGTTACCGCACCGGACGTAAACACACGAAGAACATCTGCAGAACTGCTCTGAGAGTCAATTCATGAGTATCTGACCTTTTATTGTGGCCAGCCTAAGACACACCTGTGCAATAATCATGCTGTGTAATCAGATCTTGATATGCCACACCTGTGAGGAGTAAAGGAGAAGTGCTCACGAACACAGATTTAGACAGATTTGTGAACAATTGTTCACAAATTCAGTTCAGCT
Organism: Carassius gibelio; assembly: GCF_023724105.1. Taxonomy (NCBI): domain Eukaryota; kingdom Metazoa; phylum Chordata; class Actinopteri; order Cypriniformes; family Cyprinidae; genus Carassius; species Carassius gibelio. Next base: position 25,160,961 of record NC_068408.1, on the reverse strand, counting down.
CATGAAAAATGGGGGCAAAAACAAAACTGTTGCATTTATAATTTTGTTCAGTGTATATGGTTTCCAAATTTTAATTCAAATTACTAAAGTTCTATCATTAAATGAAAATTTTTCACTTTCCCCTTTCTCTCTCTCTCTCTCTCTCTTCCTCACACACACACACACTTTCATGGTTTGATGCTTGACGAAGTGGAAATAAAACTAGCTTGCTGTAAAGATGCTGTCATGTTAAACCCGTAGCACTTAAGTAGTTTGATTATATTCTCTGCTCAAACGAATTCAGATGTCATTCTGCACTTCTCGAAGCTTCAGAAGGAGTGTAAGTGTTGTTGAAAAACCTTTGATATGACTGTGCACTGGGTAAAGCTGTAGGCTGCTGATTTTATTCTGTATAGATTAGTAAACCATGCAAAAACACAGTGTCATTTTCACCATTTTAATTTACTATTTTTAATATAATAAATAGTTTTTAATTTCTACCACAAAAAAACAGCTCCTGCTGCTACACTCCTAAAGCGGATGTTTGTCGCGCTAGCCTTGGATGTTTTGAGAGACGGACCCTGATTCAGACGGCAGTCCCTGTGAAGGTGTAACTGATCTCTGAGCAGGGCTTGAGCCAGTGTTGTGTGTAACTCCTCTCCTCACTGTTTTTCAGGTGAACCCGAACCCTCTGCTGCTGCCGTCGCTCCTGCTCTCCTTCAGTTTTCTTCAGGTACGTTTCAGCTTTGCTGCTGTGTTGTCATGTTGCCGTTTGATTGTTTGCATTCAGGGTGACATTTGACCAGTGGTGAGTGATGTAAATGTAATCTCTTGTCAGTTAACAATTGAAGTAATCTAATCAGAACAAGTAGTGACAGACTTGCTTGATTTTCACTGAACTGGACTAGGGTTGTCATGAGACCAGTACCAGTGAACTGTTGATTTTCAGTCATAGTAATGCCACTATAAAGACTGAACTGCACTTAAGCACATTCCATCATTTTGAACTCGACTAACTCAAGATGCTTGTATAAATAGTGACATTAAGACCATGATGTCTTGTTGTTTGGACTGTGAGCTCCTCCGGGTTCAGTCGGATCATATCCGGTGGCAGATTCGGACGTTTCTGTGCTTGGAGGAGGTCATGTATCAGGAAGGTTTCAAAGCAGCATCTGTATAACATTACTGACATTACTGACATTCACAAGCCAAGCCTTCTCTAAAATACCATTGGTAACTACGGCACCCATGTACCAAATTGAGTTTACTTCCAATAGCATGGGAAAACTGCATTATTGTGATCTTTTTCTGGTATTAAAACACTGGCACTTTTGACAGCCCTAATGCAGAGTCAGTCCTGCTGTATAATGTGATCCTGGAATGGATGAAATGCTTGTTGTGAGTCTTGATTTGAAAGCTTTCAAATGGTGGATTGTTCTGCATTCCTCCTGTTTTCCCTTGTAGCGAGAGAAGCCTATGATGCTTTGCATCAGCTTATCTTTACAGCAAGCCTCAGTTAGCGTCATCATATTTAATTATTTCACTGCAGATATGTATAAATAGATTTTAGAGAGAAAAGCAGATGCTTTTACTGAAGAAGAAATGGTCTAGAAATATGATCAAGCTCTTGCGAATCAGAATCTCACCTTCAGTAGTCATAAATGAGTTTAGTTTGAAGACTGTGAATCCTCACAGGATCATCCATGTTCCAGGCTCTGGTTAACCACAGTCTCACTCTGATCCCGCAGACCACTGCGATTATCCACCAGTAGCTTCACGGGCCAGCGCTAGTCTTGCTATGGATCCGTTGGGACATAAGGACTCGGCAGCATTCGACCCGGATGTGCTGAGCCAGTCTGATGATGACTTCACGTTCGAAACGAAAAAGAGTCCATTCCAGGCATTCCCCCCCATGAGTGATGGTCTCGAGGAGACCACCGCTGCCAGGAGATCAGTGGAGGTGTCTGAGAGTCCGTCTCCAGACCTGGTGCAGGACGCGTACGAGGATGGCCATGTGCCACCAGAGGAGCTCAAACCAGAGACCGATGCTGATGCGCCAGTCTCTCTTTCGAATGCACTATCCGACCTTTTTTCAAACATCAACATGGCATCTGACGACAGACCAACATCTCTCCCAGATATTCTCAAATCTTCTCCGCTGAACCCTGAAAAACTGGACTCGGGCTCATCAGAAGGAAGCCCTGATTTCAGCCCAGTTCACAAAAGTGTGGACGATTCCCCAAATTCCCCATTCCCTGTTAACAATACCTTTGAGTTTGACTGCAAGAACTTGCTGCTGAAAGAGATGGCTGAGGAGACGGAGGCCAGAGCTGTGGAGAGGGCAAAGCTGGAGGCGGAGAACAACTCCAAGCAAAGTTTCACTGCTTTTGATCTTGTGAAAGAGACCGACGTGCCTCCGAAGAGCGATGATGTTCTGGAGGACAAAGAGGTGACCAGCCAGACCGCAGTTCAGACGGCTGACCGATTTGAGTGTCTCGGCTTCCCCGGGGAGCCATCAGATTCTGAAAGTCTGTCTGCAGACTCCTTCTCTCCGGTGCTGGATGCAGTCACGCAGGAGCGGCGAGCCACCCAGGGGGCGATGGACACTGCTGAGGAGGCATCGGAGCAGGAGGTTTCGTCTGAAGAGTTCGAGTTTGTTGAGCGGCCTCCACGAGCGGCCACTGAGGAGTTTCTGGAAATGCAAGATAGCCTGGCCTTCAGTAAACCCTCAGAGATGTCACAGGATGAAGACGGATCTCCTAAACTTGAGCCTCAGGAGGCAGCAGATCACACGCCTACGATCGAAGCTGCAGACCAAAAAAGCTCTTTCCATATCCTCACCCAGGCATCAGACAAACCTTGTCCTGTGAGAGGTAAAGCGGTCCTGGAGTCTGATATCCAGGACCTCTCCCCAGCTCCTGTAATCTGTCCTCCAGAGGATAAACCTGGATCTGAGGAGAAGGAAGCTGAAGGCAGCATGTGTGATCTGAGCGCAGCGGCAGGTAAATTCAGCTCAGACCGCCATCTTCACCGGACCTTTTCATTTACCCATCATTTTCTGTCCGTGTACCTTCATCATTTGTGTTTTGTCCTTTATTCCCTTCATTGTCGTGTGTCTCATGCATCTCATCTTTGGCATGGCATGATGTTGGGTTATGACTCTGTTTGCTTGATCACCTTTCCCTTTGATTTGTTCAGTGTCCCACCAACAGTGTCCCAATATAACAATACAATTGGTTTATGATTGACTACTTGCTGTCATATTGCAATCAGGATTATTTTTTCACATATAAATGTGAGCATTAGTGAATGGATTGACTGTAGTAGCGTTGAGGGTTCATACGAGGCTCTTTTCAGCATGTTTTTCAGCCGTGATGAAGCACTGCAGCAGGAAGAGCTGGATCACTGTTTACAGAGCACTAACACTGCTCATTAGTCTCAGTCAGAATGGACTTTACACCCGCTCTTGCAGGTTTGTCAAGAGTATAGATGGAGAGCGTGCAGTTTGAGCGGGAGTGTCTGTTCACACATTTATAGTGTGGATTCAGATTCGTAAATTCAGTATGTGTAGCTGTACAGGTGTGCTAAAAATATTGTCTGTGATATCGTAATTAGTTTTTTTAACGATGTGCAATTCTCGACACTCGTGTATTTAGCAAAAAACTATCAAAATGCACCTACAGAGAGCAAGCATTCATGATATGATGTATAGTAGGTTAGACTAGCACATGTGCGCGTGCTGGGATTGTGCGATATTGAAGAAAAATGCGATATGCGATGCCTTGTTAAAAAATGCGATATTGGATATGCGATACCATATTGCTTAAAGTGTATCAATTTCAATTATATCTTAAAATATTTAAATTTAGATTAATCTTTGTTATAGCTGTTTTGTTGTTTGATTTAACATCAGTGACCTATTCAGCAGCACGTATTTATATTCCTTTAAATCCGACCGCAAGGATCCAGTGTAATGATACACATCTGATTTCTTTCTCAGCTGTTTACATTCATTTAAAATATAACCTACTGCTTTTACGAGAATGATCATTGAGACTGGTATTATTTAAGTAATTCTGTGTGTATGTGTCCGTTCAAATATGAGAAGATGCGAAAGATAAATTAACTCTTTGTGTTGGCGCGCCGTCTCTGTGTGCATGCATGCGCTTTGGACATGTGCTTCAGACCTGAAGAGACGCTGTGCAAGATGCGAAAAATAATTCCAAACACAGCACTGTTTTGTGTCTCTGAGCAACATGACAGTGTTTTGTTTCTGAATTAATCAACCTAGGGTTAAACAGTGTGTGAACCAGGGGCGCTGCCAGGAATTTTGGGCCCTATGACAAAGAAATCTAATTGGGCCCCCTCTGCGCAGCTGTTGTCTCCACATCTCTAGGACCTAACGGTCCCATCAAAAGCTTTACATAACTCTAATCAAAGGCTTGCAACTGTCTTGCTGCTTGTAGTTCAGTACTAGTGCTAGCACAGTATTTACTGCTGGTGATTTGTAAATGCAAGTCTGCATACAGTATGCAGTTCACCATAAAAATGTCCTTAAAGCAACACTACAAAACATTTTTTACCTTAAAATAATGTTTCCAAAATCGTTTGAGTGGTTCATCAAGTCGTAACGGGGTGAAAGGCACGTATGCCTCCCTGGAGTCACAGTGGTAGCTAATTTATATGTAGTTTTCAAATTAAAATAATCATTAATTCTTCTCTCTTTAGACCAAATCATTTAAGCTTGTGAGAAATTTCAATCAAGGAATACATTTGGAAAATCTTGGATAAATTATGACAATTTTCATTTTATATATATTAAAGAAGCACAATAAGACAAAAACAATAGAGATACAAATTAAACTCATTTTTCAGATACTGTAGGTTTTACTTAACATGTATACATTAACGTCTTTTGTTGGTTAAAATTTATGACATAGGTGTCTAATTTGGAATGCTGTCCTTTTAAGAAGGAAGGCATGCATTAAATATTGACACACATTGTTTTCACACACCTGTTCACGTTCACTTAATCCATAACCTACTGTATTTACGATAAACATGTGGACTGTTGTGTGTGTATTTGAGCGCTGAGGAAATGGAGAGTGCGCGTGCGGGGAGAGAGAGAGAGAGAGAGAGAGAGAGAGAGAGAGAGAGCACTTCTATCAGCGTGACTCTGCCTATTCACTCACTTTAAGCTAATTGACAACGAATTGTGACTCCCAGGAAAAAGGGGGCGTCTGGTCACCTCATCCCTACCCCTTCGGGTGCTGAGGCCATTGTTTCAGATCGCTAGTTCACGTTTTATTAGTCCATCCATCCACTGCGGCTGTTATACTGACTAGATACTATACAAACGGCCCTTATCCGATCGCAATCCAATGACCGTGAGCACATTTTGAAAGACAGTAGCCTATAGGATGCATTCTGAGTGTCCGGTAGTCCTCAAATAACATTATAGTCCAGTCTCGTCTAGTTAACGAAAACGCTGCATTAATCTCGTCATCAGATATTATTTTTAGCTCATCAACATTAGTCTTAGTCACATAAAAAATGTTCGTTAGGGATATTTTTCGTCGTTGTCTTCGTTAACGAAATTAACACTGCTAGCGTGCCGTGCATTGATTGACTGTCTGCAACTAACTAAACAGCGTCAGTGATGAGCGCGCTAAGCAGGACCAAACCATTTCATGCAGATACAGGGGGTGGTCCGTCAATATGGAGGTTTTATTTTTTGGTCAATGGTGATATTTAACTTTTATTGCCAAAATAAATAAAATCAAAGACCTTATTAATTTTATTATTATTTTAAATATACTCAATGATGATGGTTTATATAGTGTATAATATAATAAAAAAAAATTAAATTAGTTTTTACCTATTTGTTGGGTCAGGGGCTCTCGGAATTGTCCTAACTTCCCCCGCGCTATACGGCGCCCATGGTGTGAACACATCTAAACCCCTCTTCAGACGCAGCTTCTGTTTTTCTCTGCACTGCAAACATTTTAGTTGATACTGATTTAATTTGCTTGGTAACAGCCCAACTGTCTTATTATTCTAACTGACTGATTACGTGTAGGAATTTGATGAGATGATACAGATTTTTATTAAATGGCTTTATAAAGGTTAAAATACCCATAAAACGTACAAATCAATTTAGACTTATTGGAAAATAATATTTTTTATTACTGCTGTGAGCTGACCACCACACAGAACATGAAGAAGATCAAAATCTTGAGGAGTCAGCGGTCCACGGCAAGATATCAGCACAGTAACACACGCAGATAAATATAGTCTAATTATAGTTATCGATAAAATCCCAGAAAGTTGAGATTATTTTGTAGGTGGTGTGTGAGTGGAGCTGTGTTTCACGTTTAGCCGAGTGGTGTGTTTATCTCCTCCTCCTCCTCTCGCTGCTATAACTGTGCTCTGATCTCCTGATCTCCAGTCACTGTGACACCGCAGCATGGAGCAGACGTCTGAGCCCGCGCTGCACTGGAAGCACAAGGGTACAGCAGCACTCTCTCACTCACTTCTGACGCTGGAGTGCTGTTCCTTCAGCTGCGCTGTTCGTGTGTGTGTGTGTGTGTGTGTGTCTGACGCTGTGCTGTCCGTAGCGTTCTGGAGACGAGGAGTTGAGCGTGAGTTTGAATGCAGGGCTTGAGCAGAGAGTGCTGCGGTGACAGAGCTGACCTGTGCTCCTGGAGAGAGTCAGTATCACACAGATAATCTGGACAAAGGTCCTGGGTGCGGTGGGGCAGGAGTATTCCTTGTTAATGATTTGCTGCTGTGTCTTGTAAAATGTTAAACCAGTGCGTGAGTCAGCTCCAGCGTGGTCTAACATAGGTCTGGAGCCAGGCGCCTGTCTGCTGGACTTTAGCAGATGATTGTGAGGTGATGAGCTCATCGTGT